>NC_087173.1:2190485-2192985 GCF_035594125.1 Scylla paramamosain
TGAAGGAAATGTAGACCTTGAGGCGAGGCACACTTTATATCCAGGCTTCCCGAGGCTTGACACCTGGCCGTGAATCACCCCTGCCTTGCTTCATTAATTAGCGCCGCCTTCACCTGTTTTCGTGCTTCTCAGGTGTGTGTGTCTGAGTGTGGGTGTATTGTGGTGGTGGTGGTGGTGGTGGTGGTGGTGGCGGTGGTGGTGGTGCGGACAGTGTGTGTGTGTGTGTGTGTGTGTGTGTGTGTGTGTGTGTGTGTGTGTGTGTGTGTGTGTGTGTGTGTGTGTGTGTGCGCGTGGGTGGGTGTATTGTGGTGGTGGAAGTGACAGTTTGTGTCGGTGTGTGTGTGTGTGTGTGTGTGTGTGTGTGTGAGAGAGAGAGAGAGAGAGAGAGAGAGAGAGAGAGAGAGAGAGAGAGAGAGAGAGAGAGAGAGAGAGAGAGAGAGAGAGAGAGAGAGAGAGAGAGAGAGAGAGAGAGAGAGAGAGAGAGAGATGTGTAATCGAGGAGTCGGAGAAATCATCTTTATCTCACAAATTCACTCAAAATTTTCATATCCATCCACATCATTACCCGAGAGAGAGAGAGAGAGAGAGAGAGAGAGAGAGAGAGAGAGAGAGAGAGAGAGAGAGAGAGAGAGAGAGAGAGAGAGAGAGAAGGGAGGGAGAGGTCGAAGGTCACGGATTAATAAGCAATGGTTTCCAACGGGTGACGCTGCTGCAAAATACACGAGAGAGAAAGGAGCGAGAGAGCCGTATTACAATCTGATCCCCTTTCCCTTCACCACCTCTTGCTCAGCCCAGCCACCTCTTGAGCCTCTGCGTTATGTCCATATTCTAAAACATTTATGGCTGCACCTCCACTGCATTCAAAAGGGTGTAGTTGAAGTTATAAGGGCTTTAAGGGTGTTTTTTATGGTTCTAGTGGCAGATTAACAGGATTTCCACATTATTAACAGGAGAAACACACCTGAGAGCCCGGCTAATCATCTCTGTGGCCTTTGAAAATAGTTGTGGTGAGAGAGAGTGCGTTTCTGAATACGAGCCAAAGCTGACTGGTGGAAGTGGGTAGCTATGTTTCATGCAGGGACTGCCACGTGTAGGATTGATGGCTTCTTGCAGCTTCCCTTATTTTCTTATTTTCTTATGCTCTCTAATACTTAGATAACTGTCAAAAAGAGGAAATAAGAGAACAGGAGGTTGATTATTGTCTCTTCTGTGCTAGATACAAATGAAGTGGTTAAGGGGTTTTGATTCAAGTAACAAATTGTATCGTGTTCATTAAAGGTATCCTGTTGAGGGTCGCGAGATATAATGGATGATAATGAGAGTTTGCTGTGTGAATGTGTGAGAGTGTTATGTGCGTGCTAGGCTGAGATGATGCTTTGGTTTGTTGGTGAAAAGTGTCATGACGATTTGACCTGCGTATGAAAAATATTTAGATGGTTTTGTTTGCTTCTGAAGAAATGCTAAGATGGTTGTGTTTGTACGTCTGTGGAAGAATGTTGTGATTATTTTGTTTGCTTATGTTATGATGCTTTTCTTTGTTTGTGAAGAAATGTGAAGATGAGTTTGCTTTTGATAAATGAAAAAAAAATGCGTGTGAAAAATAAATGAATATCTTGTGTATTTTTGTTCCGTTTTTCTTTGTTTTTTTAATGTTATTCCTTACATGTCAGGTTACGAATTTTTTGAGTATCTTTTTTTTCGTCGTATTGCTCTCTCTCTCTCTCTCTCTCTCTCTCTCTCTCTCTCTCTCTCTCTCTCTCTCTCTCTCTCTCTCTCTGTGCACATCGTTTTCTTCACTTAACAGAGGGCAAGTGACTTATTGAGTGGATTTAGCACAGTACCCCCTCTTTAGTGGAAGAGAATGGGATGCCTTCACCTCTCCCCGCCTCCCACCCACTCCTCCCTCTCCCCCTCCCAACACCAATACCTCTCCCTCCCTCATCCACTTACTCCCTCCCACTCCTCCACTCCCTCCCTCCCTCCCTCCCTCCCTCCCTCCCTCCCTCCCTCCCTCCCTCCCATTGTCCTTCCTTCCATAGTCACAATTACATAACTCCTAGTTCTGAAACTTATGGAACCCCCACCCTCTCTCTCTCTCTCTCTCTCTCTCTCTCTCTCTCTCTCTCTCTCTCTCTCTGTCTGACTCTATTATTGCAACTGCCTTTGTGTTTTTTTATATTATTTCTTTTGTGTAAGTGTTTTTAGTGATAAGAATGTCACAGAGAAGGAAAAAATGTAAATGGAGGCGAACAAAATGAAAATTGTTGGGTTTAGAAAAAAAAAATGTGTGAAAGGAATGAGTGCAGGTGTCTGTTGTTGTTGTTGTTGTTGTTGTTGTTGTTGTTGTTGTTGTTTGCATATTTGTTTATTGTTGGTTGCTATGTACTTTTGTTGCTGGTTTCAGAAATTCCTTCCTTTCTCTCTCTCTCTCTCTCTCTCTCTCTCTCTCTCTCTCTCTCTCTCTCTCTCTCTCTCTCTCTCTCTCTCTCTCTCTCTCTTC
>NC_087173.1:2197985-2205485 GCF_035594125.1 Scylla paramamosain
GAAAATAGTGCACGGTGGACACACGGAGACAGAGAGACCGAGAAAGAAGAGGTGGTGTTGTGTTGGATATAGAAATGATTAATGACAGACACAGTGAGGAAAAAGAAGAGTGATAGAAAAAGTACATAGTTGAAAGGAGAGATAAAGTAGATGGTACTGAAATATCACAAAAAAAAAAGTAACAAGAGATGAAGGGTACAAGTGAGTGAGAGGGTGAAAAAGAGAAGGAGGAAGAGGAGGAGGAGGAGGAGGAGGAGGAGGAGGAAGTGAGACAAGAAGTAGAACGAGATAGTCATTACTCATTACTAAACAAACATATGAGGTGGGAAAACCTGGGTAAATATAGAAGTAGAAGAAGAAAGAGAGAGAGAAAAAAAAGAGAGGGATGACTAGGAAAAGAAAAAAAATAAGAATAACAAAAACAAATAAGAATGAAACTAGAATCAGAATAACAACAAAAACAACATCACAACAACAATAACACACCATAATCAATAATACGAACAGTCACCTCCCCCTCCCTTCCCACTCTCTCTCTCTCTCTCAAAGACCAACACCCAAATCTAACAAAACCATCATCACACCAATTTACTCTTTGCCTTCCCCTCCTCACTCGTCAATTAACAACACGCAACGCGGTGCACGAGGACACGAATGCAGGTAGTGAAGTAGGCAGCGTGCCACGAGTGCTTGCAGACACTGGCTTGGGGTGGCTCAGTACAGAGTGTGCCAGTACTACGTAGGTTTAAGACATGAAGTGCGTGTGTTAGATGCGTGAGTCAGTGCCCTTAGGAAAAAAAAAAAAAGAAGAAAGTAAAAGAAATAGAAAGTAATGCAATTTGGTGGATAACTGAAGACCAGGAATGTAAAATACAAGGGTTTTGTGAGGTACGAGTAGAGAGGAGGACAATGGAACACAATGGAACGCAAAGGAAGGACAAACAGCAGATGATTCGTTATTGCTTCTGGCTCTTTGGGATGAGGCTCAGAATTCAGTGGAAGGGAAGTGACAAAGGATAGTAAAATTAAAGGGTTCCTGAGAGAGAGAGAGAGAGAGAGAGAGAGAGAGAGAGAGAGAGAGAGAGAGAGAGAGAGAGAGAGAGAGAGAGAGAGAGAGAGAGAGAGAGAGAGAGAGAGAGAGAGAGAGAGAGAGAGAGAGAGAGTAATACACACTTACGAATATATCAAACTTTTTTTCTGTTTCTCTATCTCCATCTCGAAAAATTATATATTATGTGATCTTATGAAGTCAACGGAGAAAATAAAGTACCTCTCTCAGAAATAATGGCTCAGAAATACTAACCATCGTCTACGTTCCTAAAATACCCACAAACCCACACGTGGTCACTGTATACGTCACATTTCCCACACCAGAATATACCCAACAAGAATACCCAAAGAAACGAATGAACGCCAGAATACCCGCTTTAGAAATACTACTAATAACTATCCACTTCCCTAAAATACCCACATACCCACACGCAGTCATTACATCGCACTTCCCACACCTAAAGATACGCACAAGAATACCCAGTGAAGTAAGAGATTGACACCAGAATACCCGCTTTGAAAAATACAAGTAATCATTAATCTCCCTTAAAATACCCACATACCCGCGCGTGGTCGTTGCGTCACTCTTCCCACAGCCCCTACAGATAAGTACAAGAATACTCCAAGAAGAAAAAGATGGACACTAGAATAACCACTTTAAAAATACTTCTCTTCTTGACGTCACTAGTTTTGGCGGGGCACTCAACTAGATGGTGCTGCTCCTCTGTCGCCCTGGACCTTCACTGCGGCCTAGAGAAATCTTTACGACCTCGAGAACTCTTCATGGCCTCAAGAACTCTTCATGGCCTCGAGAACTCTTTACGGCCTCGAGAACTCTTTACGGCCTTGAGAACTCTATAATTATAACCTCGAGAAATCATTAGGACCTCGAGAACTCTTTATGACCTCGAGAAATCTTTAGAGCCTCGAGAACTCGGCCCTGACTCAGCGTTCCCCAAAAGATTATTCTGTTTTTTAATCTTCCTTTTTTTTTTTTTTTTTCACTGTAACTGCGAGGACTCGTCTTGGCCTGTCACTGACGTAAGCGATACATGATACATGATGGTGAAATTATCTTCCAGAATTAATAAAAGCAGGTGTAGGAAAAGTTATTTACCTTATCATCAATGGGAAAACAAGAGCGAAAGTTATTTTTTGTCATTTCCAGTAAATGAAACTATTAAGACTGCAAAACATGTAGAAATTAAGTAAAAAATGTATAAAAATCCTCCAAAATTATTAAAAATAGGTACTGAACAAGTTACTTATCATCAATGGGAGAAAAAAACATTCGTAAGAACCTGATCAGTCACCACCGTGGCCTTTGAAAACAGTCCTGGGAAAGAAAACGGACAACCATGCGGCGCGTCCCTCAAATTGTGGAGGCGCGCAGGATGTCCATGCGCGCCCAGACTCAGACCAACACGTCCACCACCACCAGCACCGCCAGCACAGATGAGGAGCCGCAAATTGACTTTAACTTACTGGATCCCATCAAGCTGTCTCTCTGTCAGGAGCAAATGGCGGACCAGTAAGTCACCTCGTGTGTGTGTATGTGTATGTGTGTGTGTGTAATTGATTAGTAAGTCAAGCTGGTATGTCTGAGTTAGTCGAGTTGTATAATTTAGTTTTTTTTTTTTTTTTTGTTAGTCAGTTGTTTCGTACATTGGTTTTCTTTTTCGCTAGTCAGTTTAGCATAAGTTGCGGGACAAATGTTTTTTTTTAAGTTAGTTTAGTAAAGTTGACTTTCTGCGCATGTTTTGGTTGATAAGTTTGTTCGTTCGTGTGATTTTGTGTAGTAAGTTCTTTCTTTCTTTCTTTCTTCCTTTCTTTCTTTCTTTCTCCCCATCTTTTCTCCTTTTCTTATGTCTTCCGTTAATAAATCGCATGTTATATTATGTTCCTCTGCAATCAATAATTAAGTCGTTTCACCGTCAGTCAGTCAATCGGTAAGTCTCAGCAGTAAGCAAGCCAGTAAGTCCACCCCCAGTAACTTGCACGGCCAATGAACAAGTCACGTCTGCTCAGTAAAAGTCAGTGAGTAAATTCCTGCGACAGTGAGTCAATCCCAGCATCACTAAGTCGATTCGTGTCTTCGTCAGCGTTTGCCTTTCAAGGTCTCGTACGAATAACATGAGATAAAGAATGTGATACCTCCTTCACTAGCGACCAGCCCTTGGGAACTCCACGGGTGATCCAGCAACAGGAGAAGGAGGAGGAGGAGGAGGAGGAGGAGGAGGAGGAGGAGGAGGAGGAGGAGGAGCAGGAGGAGGAGGAGGAGGAGGAGGGACTCTTTCTGCAGAAGGCAACAGGCAGGGAGTTGGCAACCCTTATCGCGTGATGATGGAAAGGTGAGAGGTGAGAGGCGGGGAGGAGGAGGAGGAGGAGGAGGAGATGAAGGAAGCACCGTTTGAAAGAGGGGTAGATGGAGAGAGAGAGAGAGAGAGAGAGAGAGAGAGAGAGAGAGAGAGAGAGAGAGAGAGAGAGAGAGAGAGAGAGAGAGAGAGAGAGAGAGAGAGAGAGAGAGAGAGAGAGAGAGAGAGAGAGAGAGAGGGGGGAGGGAGTGACGCCCCCTGACTTATCACAGCAGACTGCAGTAACACATTAATTACCCCCAGGAAGAGAGAGAGAGAGAGAGAGAGAGAGAGAGAGAGAGAGAGAGAGAGAGAGAGAGAGAGAGAGAGAGAGAGAGAGAGAGAGAGAGGAGCAGGTGTGGGCAGATGTGGTAGAGGACAGAATGGTAACACCTCTTCCTCCACCACACCCCAACCTACACCCCTCCACCCAAGCCAACCACCCCTCCACCAACATCCTTCCATCCCCCATCCCTCCCCATCCACCCTTCCACCCCAACCAGCAGCCCAGTAAGGAAATAAAGACCTGTTTGAAGTCCCTAATGCAAACACACTTACTACCTCCATTATAACACCTTAGCTTGTCTCCCCATTAACCAGGCACCCCATTAATGCCTTATCAACTGCACCATAAGCACCACTACCAGCATCCCAACTAATAGGCCTTCAAAAACCGCCATTATACTTCCTAAGTCACCACTAACTACCAGAAATACAATTAAAACTATAATTAACACCCCTACCAGTACTCCAGACACTCCTGTTACCGTTCTCATCTCACCATTACTATCTTAACCTGACCAAAACCAGACCAACCCCAACATTAGTTACCCCGCTCGCACTTATCATAATTAACAACACCCGCCACCCTTATCTTCACCTCACTATCTTAACACCACCAGTAACACCCAAACCAACACCCCGGCCACACTTATATTCCTTCCCAACTCACCAAAACCGGAAAAAACGGAAGATCTCACCATCATCACCCCAAAAAACACCCCATCCATCGTGATCAACGGCCCTCACCCTTGTCACTATCCAGCACCTCCACTACTACCTTCCCCTACTCACCCCCACTCACTCCCGCCCGATAAGCCTATATGCGATGCCGTTCGTCACTGTTCAGACCGCCCACACTACCCCAGACTACCCCACACCCACCCCTGACCTCTCAACCCCACCTCCTCCTCACCCTCCACCCGCACCTCCCTCGCCTCCCCCGCCCCACTGGGTATGGACGCTTGCCAACTCATATTCGGCATGGCTAAGGCTGTGACGGGAGTGGTGTCGGTGGAAGCACTGCGAGGGGCGTCGTGGGGCATGGCGGGCCCTTGGCTAGTGGGGCGCATCCAACAGGCCCTCAGGAGGCGTCGTTTACGAAAGACCTTCACCCCAATGCGAAACCCAAGGATGCAGGACTCGAGGTAGGATGGCAGGATGGTGGGAGGAGGAAGAGTGTTAAGGATGGAATGAGTAGGATGTGTTCCGTGTTATTTGGGGTGCTGGGGGGCCTCGTGTGGTGATGTGGTGGGGTATGCTTCAGTTTAGCGTGCTTTCGAGGTTGTTCTGCTTCCAGTTAGCATGTTCTGGAGTGTTTTAGTGGTGCTAAGGCTACGTAAGATGTGTCTCGTGTTGTGAGGGGTGCTGGGGATTCGTGTGGTGCCCTGAAGTGAGGTATTGTTCAAGTTAGTGTGCTTTGGAGTGTGACCTGCTCCAGTTTAGCGTGTTTCGGAGTGATGGAGTGATGGAGTGTTGGGGTGACGCTACGAGCAGTAATGTATTTCAATCTAGCGTGTTCTGGAGTGTGATCTGCTCCAGTTTAGTGTGTTTTGGAGTATTTCCCTGTTGGTAGAGTGACGCTGAGAGTGCTGGTCGTTCAAAGTATTATAGCCCCGTGTATCCAAGGCGTGAGGTGGTCTAGAGGCTGGTGTGGCAATGCATATTAACCGGGCAGGGACATGAGGACGTGTGTCAGTAAGAAATGTCAGTAGGGAATGTACGGACGTCAGCATTTCTGGGTTATATGAGCGGTGGGAGTGTCTGGAGGAGGAACTGTAAAAATATCATTGTTTTGGGTGTTGGGAAGTGTGGGAGTGAGTATAAGGTTTTTTTTTTTTTTTTTGAGAGGGGAAAGGTGTGGGAGTGAGGTGCAAGTGAGGTCATTTGTGTATTTTGGGTGCTTGATGGGGACACGACGGTGGATGGAGGGGACAAAGAACTATCAGCGTTTTTATGGGGGAGTATAAAGGGAGGGAGACAGGGAGGGTTGGATAGAAGGTTGGATAGAGAGCGTTCAAATATATGAGAGGGCAAGGGATGAAACTGGTTGAGGGATGAAGATAAATCAGTGTTTTTGTGGGTATAAATGATGGCAGATAGAGAGGGTTGCATAGAAGGTTGCGTAGAGAGAGTTACTTAGGTGTGTTTGAAGGTGTATGAGAGAGCAAAGGGTAAAGAAGATGAGAGAATGAAGGTAAATCAGAACGACATGTAGTGATTGGAAGGGAGACCATTGTCCTTTTGAGAGGGGAATGAACGGGGACATGGGAAAGTTTGGAAGGGACAAGAGGTGGACAGAAACGGACACAAATCAGTACATTTCACTCGTGTGGAAGTGACATGGAGCTGAGCAGAAGTGTAGTACTATCATTACCACCATCCCTCTCATCACCATCATCTACCTGCAAAAAAAAAAGTTACTCATCTGAGCCAACTGAGAGAGAACCATTTAGAGAACCACTGCAGACGCGGGGATCATGACTAACAAGCTGGGAGGATGGTAAAGTCAGCCACACACCACGTTGGCGTTGGCTTTGGCTGTCTTGGCTCCAGAACACATCAACACATTAGGTCTGCTTTCTCCCAGTGGACCTTCCTTGTATGGTAACTCTCTATTTTGGCATCACTTCTATGGTAACTCTCCATTTTGGTATCACTTCTTTGGTAACTCTCCATTTTGGCATCACTTCTTTGGTAACTCTCCATTTTGGCATCACTTCTATGTTAACTCTCTATTTTCATATCACTTCTATGGTAACTATTTTAGCATCAGTTCACTCACCTCTTACCTTCACGACATAGAAGGAAAACAGCACAAGAAGGGACGCACAAGGGTACACAAACAGCAACACATAAGGCTGGATGAATGAAAGAAAAAAGGAGGGAGACAGAGATGTAAAGAAGACACAGTAGAGGAAAGGATAGGAGAAGAAGACCTATGCACACAAACATCAATACGTAAGACTGGGTGAGTGAGGGAGGGAGGGAAGGAAGGAGGGAGAGACATCAAGAAGACACAGTAGAGGAGAGGAGAGGAAAGGATAGGACACATGAACACAAAAATACATAAAAAGCAACACATGAGGTTCTGTGACTGAAGGAAGGGAGGGAGAGGCGTGAAGATGGACCTGACATGCTGTGGTGATGGGTGGATGTCAGGTAGCGGTAATGAGACGGTAATTATGGTGCTGTGCAGGTGTGTGGTGATGGATGCTGGGTACTGGGTGATGGGGGGAAGAAATACGGGTGTAGTTGCTTGTGTGTGGTGTGTGTGGTGATGGGTACTAGTGATGGGAGAAGAAATAGGGTGATGTGCGTGTTTTGAGGAGGTGGTGTTTGTAGGTGTGTGTGTGTGTGTGTGTGTGTGTGTGTGTGTGTGTGTGTGTGTGTGTGTGTGTGTGTGTGTGTGTGTGTGTGTGTGTGTGTGTGTGTGTGTGTGTGTGTGTGTGTGTGTGGAGAGAGGGAGGAATGTGGTTAGAATAATGAGTAAGTGAGGGAAATATAGATGTGTGTGTGTGTGTGTGTGTGTGTGTGTGTGTGTGTGTGTGTGTGTGTGTGTGTGTGTGTGTGTGTGTGTGTGTGTGTGTGTGTGTGTGTGTGTGTGTGTGTGTGTGTGTGTGTGTGTGTGTGTGTGTGTGTGTGTGTGTGTGTGTGTGTGTGTGTGTGTGTGAGAGAGAGAGAGAGAGAGAGAGAGAGAGAGAGAGAGAGAGAGAGAGAGAGAGAGAGAGAGAGAGAGAGAGAGAGAGAGAGAGAGAGAGAGAGAGAGAGAGAAAGGAGGGGTAGTGGTAATAGCAACTAAAAACATTCCTGCTTC
>NC_087173.1:2207985-2270485 GCF_035594125.1 Scylla paramamosain
ATGTTTTTCTCTTCTTTTCTTTTTTTTTTTTTTTTTTTTGGTAATTTTAAGCATTCCAGCACTGAACTAGATAGAAGTGTGTACGTAAAACAGCTTCTCCGCAGCACTTGTTCGTTATCGATGTTCAGCACTCAGTCAGCACTCAGCACAGTCCCTTGGTAGCACAGCTGTGTTGTGGCTTAGTGCTCAGTGCCCAGGACCCAGCCAGCCGCCAGCCGCAAGCCGCCTGTCCTTCGGGAGGTGCGCGGCGCGGGGCGGCTGCTGCTCCTCGCTGTGGTGTTCCTTGACTCATTCTCTCACTTTGTTACCTTCGTTGCAGCTTCCTGTCAGGGCTGCCCTACCAGTTCATGATTGATCTGTAAGTGTTAACGCTGCACCGCTCATTTCCATCTATCCCAGTGTCCCACCACCACCCCTTTTTATTTTTGTTCCCTATGCACAGTATCACCGACTGGTCTATACTGGTCTCCGCTCCGTTATGCTTCGTCCACCTGTTCTCCTTTCCCTTCCATGCACAGAATCATTCACCCTCTCTTTATTTTTCATTTACCTCTCCTATACCTAAATGTCCTCAAAATTCTCCTTTTTATCATCCTCTGTTCTTCTCTTCCCTATGTTCCCTCTATCTGTTCTCCTTTTATCCATGTACAGGATCATTCACTCTCCCTTCACCTGAATCTCTTATCTCTTCTCTTCCACCTAAATGTCTCCCAAAATTCTCCTTTTTATCGTCCACTGTTCTCCTCTTCCTTATGTTCCCTCTACCTGTTCTCCTCTTGTCTTCGTGTCCTCTCTGAGTCTACCAATCCTCCTTCTCTTCTTTTCATCCTCCTCCTCCATATATTGTACCCATCCTACTCCACAGTACCCCCTACCCATATCCCCCCTCTCTCTCTTACAAGCATACAATTTTAGTTCACCCACCTCACACACCCAAAACTTTCACTCCCCAATCACTAACCCTCTTCCTTCTTACACACCCTCCCCACCACCCCCAACCATATGCAGGTAAGGCTCCCCTCCTCCTCCTCCTCCTCCCCCTCTTCCTCCTCCTCCTCTTCCTCCCCTCTCCCTCTCTCCCAACACCAGGTAAAGCATTCCAACACCTTCTTTGGGACGTAAAACCCTCACACTGTTAATCCTCTCAATTTCTTTACTATAGCCCTGAATATCACCCTGAATTTCACCCTTCGTGACTACCAGACTTTCTGTCACCCTGCCATCCTGTCACCCTAACTCCCACACATCTACACCCACACCCACACACACACACACAGACACACACACACCCACACACACACAGACACCCACACACACACACACACACACACACACACACACACACACACACACACACACACACACACACACACACACACACACACACACACACTGTGCGCTTTTACATCCAAACCTGCTCTCTCTTATCCAAACTCATCATTTCATCTTTCGTCTTCTCCTCCTCTTCATCCTCCTCTTCCTCTCTTCCCTCCATCTTTACTTCAATCCCAAAGCTCTCTCTCTCTCTCTCTCTCTCTCTCTCTCTCTCTCTCTCTCTCTCTCTCTCTCTCTCTCTCTCTCTCTCTCTCTCTCTCTCTCTCTCTCTCTCTCTCTCTCTCTCTCTCTCTCTCTCTCTCTCTCTCATTGCCTTGATCTCCACCGCCCTAGTTGAATTTAGTCTTGCCCTCCTGAGAAAATTTATGATTGGTGTCTCCACGTCGGTCCGCCTGTCTGTTTGTCTGTTTGTCCGCGGCGAGTTAAAAGATCAAGTGCGTCACGGTGTGGTGCGATGGTGGCGTGATGGTGGTGGTGGTGGTGGTAGTGAAGGTGGAGAGATGTGTGAGTCTGCTTTCCTTCCCTTACCTTCTTACCTTGCCTACCTTTCCTTATCTAATCTTCCTTACCTAACCTAACCTTACTTACCTAACCGAACCTAACCTAACCTTGCTTAACCTAACCTTCCTTACCTAACCTAATCTTACCCCACCTTACCTAATCTTGCCTTACCTAACCTTCCTTACCTAACCTAATATCCCTTACCTAACCTAATCTTAGTCTACCTTACCTAACCTTACCTAACCTAATTTAACCTTACCTAACCTAACCTAACCTAATTTAACTTTACCTAACCTAACCTAACCTAACCTAATCTAACCTTACCTAACCTAACTTAATTTAACCTTACCTAACCTAACCTAACCTTACCTTACCTAACCAAGCCTTACCTAACCTTACTTCACCTTACCTAATCTTACCCTACCTAACCTTTCCTTACCTTTCCTTATCTACTCCAGTTCCTTCCCACTCCAGTTCAGTTCATTCCACTCCTTATCTCTTCATTCCACTTTGTTCCACTTCACCCTACTCTATTTCAATCAATCCACACCCTTTTCTTTATCTTTCTTATACCTACTCCAGTATTCCATAATTTTCCAGCATCTGATTCCATACCATAGCGTTTCCACTCCCTTCCAATCCATAGCACTCCACTTCTTTCCAATACTCCTCCGTCCCGCCCGGCCCGGCCCGAACCGCCCCGCCCCGCTCCGCCCCAGCCCTCTCTCTCTAACCCCAGTGTATTTCTTTCCAGCTTTCTCTCGGATATTCCCCTCCTGTTACTTCATGACTTGTAAGTTGTCAGTACCTGTGTTGTCAGTAATGCGGCTATGCGTTTACCGTGTGCGCGTGTGTGCGTGTGTGCGTGTGTGCCTGTGTGTGCGTGTATGTTCGTGTATGTGTGTGTCCGTGTGTGTGTGTGGTGTCCAAAGCCGCCACATTCATGACGTACATACACACATACGTACATGGCAGGTGCGTATATATTTTCACACGCACACACGCACACGCACGCACACATGCGCGCGTCTTGAGGCTTTCCTAACATGCTGAAATAGCCAGGAGTGTGACATGCTTGGCTACCTTGCGCTGTCTTCTCTCTTATCCTCTCCCTCCTCTCCTTCGTCTTTTCTCCTCCCTCTCTCTCTCTCTTTTCCCTTTTTCTCTCTCTCCCTTTTCTTTCCTCTTCTTTTTCATCCTTTCCATCTCTTTTCCCTCTCAATCATTATATATGTTTGCTTCTCTCCTTCATTATTCGTTTTCTTTTCTTCTTCTCATCTCATATTTCTCATTTTTTTCTCTTCCTATTTTCCTTTCCTCTTTTTCTTCTCTTCTTTTCTTTTTGCCTTTTCCTCTTCCGTCTTCGTCTTTCTTTCCTCTTCCTCCTCCTCTCCTCTCCTGTCTTCCTCTTTTCCCCCTCCCTCTCCTGCCCTACTTTTCTTGGCCTTTCCTCCACTGTTCCTCCTCCTCCTCCTCCTCCTCCTCCTCCTCCTCCTCCTCCTCTCTCTCTCTCTCTCTCTCTCTCTCTCTCTCTCTCTCTCTCTCTCTCTCTCTCTCTCTCTCTCTCTCTCTCTCTCTCTCCACTCTAGTTACTTTGCGAACTGCCCTCCTCCTGCTTCTCCTCCCAGTCTTCGTCGTCGTCGTCCTCCTCCTCCTCCTCCTCCTCCTTCTCCTCTTTCTGCATGACCAGCTGCGCATGAAGTAGATTTTAGTGTACCAAGTTAACTGCAGGAAAATTTAACTAACCCTCTTCCCCTTCTCCTACCTCCATGCTACCCTCCCCCTCCTCCCCTCTCCTCCCCTCCTCCCGGCATGGTATTCCCCTTCCCCTTCCCCCTTCACACTCGCCTATGGTTATGGTAGATGCTGCATAATTATGATTTGTGGGGAGGGAAAGATGGGGAGAGGGAGGGAATGAAAGGAATGGAGGGAAGATTATGAGTGAATTTAGTGGTCTGAGTCTGCCACATATGTTTGTCTGGTCACACACACACACACACACACACACACACACACACACACACACACACACACACACACACACACACACACACACACACACACACACACACACACACACACACACACACACACACACACACACACACCTGCAGGTAAGTCCATATATCGTCTCCAGACAGGTGTGAGAGGGTATATGACCTCACCTGTCATTCACATGCACACCTGATCAATCCCAACCTACCTTGACCCTACCTAACCTAATGAAACTTAACATAACCTTATCTTCTCTTACATAACCTGACGTAAACTTACTTAACATGACGTAACCTTGTTTTAATGATTCATAACCTTCCTTACCGTACCTATCCTAACCTAACCCGACCTTCCTTAGCCTTACCTACCCTAACCTAACCTAACTTAATCTACACTAACCTGACGTAACCTTATCTAATAATTCCCAACCTAACCTTACCTTACCTAACCTAACGTAACGTAACCTAACCTAACCTAACGTAACCTATCCTACCCTAGCCTGACTTAACCTAACCTGCCCTAACCTGACGTAACCTAACAATTCCTAACCTGATAAAACTTTACCTTAACTAACCTAACATAATTTCAGCTGCCCTAACCTCTAATCTTGTCACGAAACACTTCAAGCATGCTAACTAAAATATTGTACTGAATTAAGAAGATAAAAAAAAAAGAGGAAGGGAGGGAGAAAGAGGGGAGAGAGAGGAAAGAAATAAAGGGAGGGAGATAAGAAATGGAGTTACAGAAGTGAGGAAGAAGTAAGAGAAAATGTGAAAAGAAAAAAATAAGGAAAGGTAAGAAAATAACGAAAATCTAAAGAAAAAACGGGGAAGAAGATGGAAATGAAAGAAGAAAGAAAGGAAACGAAAAATAACAAAAAATAATAGAAAGAAGAAACAGAAAAGGACAAGAGGAAATAAGGGAAAAAAGAGATACGAAGAAAAGACACAGAAACAAAGAAAAGAGAAGGAAGAAAGAAAGAAGACAGAAATAAAGACCAAGCAAAAAAAATTAAAGAAAACCCAAGGACAAAATAAAGAGAGAGAGAGAGAGAGAGAGAGAGAGAGAGAGAGAGAGAGAGAGAGAGAGAGAGAGAGAGAGAGAGAGAGAGAGAGAGAGAGAGAGGAGAGAAAATAGATAAATAAGAGGAGGAACGTAAATATAAATAAGAGAGAGAGAGAGAGAGAGAGAGAGAGAGAGAGAGAGAGAGAGAGAGAGAGAGAGAGAGAGAGAGAGAGAAGGAAGAATAAAAATAGGAGAATGAGGAAGAAAGGAGGAGGAGGAGGAAGAGCAACAAGGCTGAGCGGTTACCTGACAGAACGAGCAGGTGTGTGTGTGTGTGTGTGTGTGTGTGTGTGTGTGTGTGTGTGTGTGTGTGTGTGTGTGTGTGTGTGTGAGTGTGTGCCGCCCTTAACTCTTAACTGTCTGCTGCATGACTAGTGGTGTGTCTCGGATCAAATTAGACGGTGGTGGTGACTTCCGTGACTCTCTCTCTCTCTCTCTCTCTCTCTCTCTCTCTCTCTCTCTCTCTCTCTCTCTCTCTCTCTCTCTCTCTCTCTTGTGTCGTTCGTTTCCGTTCCTTGCCACGCAGTTTCCTACACGAGCTGTATTACGTAGTACAGAATACGCAGTATCTCTCTCTCTCTCTCTCTCTCTCTCTCTCTCTCTCTCTCTCTCTCTCTCTCTCTCTCTCTCTCTCTCTCTCTCTCTCTCTCTCGACAAGTTTTCCCCTGTTTTGGCTTGTTCGATTTAAAGAATAATCTCTCTCTCTCTCTCTCTCTCTCTCTCTCTCTCTCTCTCTCTCTCTCTCTCTCTCTCTCTCTCTCTCTCTCTGTTCTGGTATGCTCGGTTTCAAGAATGACCTTCCACCCCCCTCTCTCTCTTTCTTTCTCTCTCTCTCTCTCTCTTACTCACACACACCAACTTTCCCCAAACTCCTTCTCGGGAAAGGCAGAAAGAAAACACGCTCAGTGATTGGCTGAAAGTCCCGACCCCAGCGATTCTGATTGGCCGTCGTAAACCACCTCGCGACACGCCTCTGGCCAATCACAGGCGACCTTGCTTTCGTCCAGCGAAGAAGCGAGGGTCCTGAAATTATTGGCTGACACCATGCAAGGCTGTTCATGAGAGGGAGAGGGAGAGGGAGAGAAAGGAATGGGGAGAGAGTCAGAGGGGGAGATGGAGTGAAGAATGAGGAGAAGAGAGAAGGGGAGGTAGGAGGAGGAAGGAAACACTGAAGGAATGATAGCAAAGTAGTGAAGAATGAGGGGGTAGACAGAGGGGGAGGGAAGAGAGAGAGGAAGGGATGAAGAGAGAGAGGAGAGAGGAGGAAGGAAAGGAACGTTAGTGTATGTTTGAGGTGAGAGGAAGGGGGGAAGTGAATGTGTATTTGGGGAGGGAGAGGAATGAGGGAAGAGAGAAGAGAAAGGAGGAAAGGGTGAAGGGAGGCAAGGTAGCGTGTTTAGAGTGAGGGGAAGGAGAGAGGGGGGGGAGGAGAGGGGTGAAAAGAGTGAAATGAGTGTCTATTTGGGGTGAAGGAAGTGATGGGGAAGGAAAAGAGTGAAGGGGAGAAAGGTAGTGAGTGTCTGGGGGTGAGAGGGATGAGGGGAAGGGAGAGAGAGAGGAAGAAGGGGAGGGAGGATAACGTGGGGAGAGGGGACGAGAAATTAGAGATGTCTGTGTTATTTTTCTGTTTATCGAGGTGAGGGGAGGTTGAGGAAGGAAGGAAGGGCGGAGTAAGAGGAGATTGGGGAAAGAGATTTGGGGAGTGAGGGGAAAGCCTTTTAATTTATGTGTCTGAGGGGAGGAGTTGCGCCCACGTGGTGAGGTCTACACACACACACACACACACACACACACACGCTATATCGGCAAGGTTGTGCGGTAGTGTGTTGTATTGATCGCGCGCGTGTGTGTATGTGTGTGTGTGTGTGTGTGTGTGTGTTTCCCTTCATACACACACATGATCCCCCTATTTCTCCCCTATCTCTCTTCCCCCTTTACACCTTACCATTTACCTCTTCCTCATGTTCTTCTTCCCCCTCCCCCTCCTCCTCCTCCTCCTCCTCCTCCTCCTCCTCCTTCTTCTTCTTGTCTTCTTCCTCCTCCTCTCATGACTCATCTCTCTTGTTCCCTCTTTCGCTGTTACAAGTCATCCTTATCAATGTTACTCTGTTTTCAATGTACATTAATGGTTATCGATCAATATTTTCATGATAAGATAATGTTTGGTACTTGGCCGTTAATTGATTCCATGCCTCCCCCCTCTCTCGTTTTCTTTCTCTCCCTCTCTCTTTTTTCAGTCTTCTCTTACCTTCACTCTCTCTCTCTCTCTTTCTTCCTCTCTCTCTTTAGCTCCTCCCATATTACTATACTACCAGCGCCCCCCTCTCACCCCCCTGTCTCTAGTTCTCTTGCTCCCTCCCTCCGTCTCGTCTATTTCTCTCTCTCTCTCTTTCCCCGTATTCAGCCTGTTTCCTGTTTTTTTTTCCCCCTAAGGTTCAGTAAGGAGGGTATAAATAGTGCGTTTTAGGTATTACACAGCGTCGCCTTGTCTTTGCGCCATATGCTGTGTGCTCGTGTATAAAAGTTTCATTCTTCCCGTGCACTTTATTCCGGGCTTTTCCCTGCCGCCTCTCCCCCTTGCTCTCCCTCCCAAGTGGTGAGTCACTGAGTCGCTCTCCCCTTCGCCCCGCCCTTCACCACAGTGGTTGTAGTGTTCGCCGGTTGTGTGCGTGTATGTGCGTGTGTATGCGTGTTTGTCATCGTGTTGGTGCTTGTTGGGACGTCCTGTGGAGTCCTGTAGATGTTCGGTGTCTTCTTTGAGAGCGGCCTTGCCCAAAACTCTCAGTGTGGTCCACGTCCTCAGCGGGAGGCCAAAGTTAGCGTGGCCAGGCCGAGGCACGCGGCAGTAAAAGTGAGCCTAGTGGTGTCCGGGCGGCGCGGTGTGTGTGCACTCTGAGGTGACGCGGTGACGAGGTGCTGAGAGCGGCGTGCTGCTGCTGGCGGTGTTGTCGCGGTGCCCAGCCCAGGCAGCTGACCTGAAGCACGCATCCCTTCTTTGGTGTGGTGGCAGCGCCACCTCAAGGGCGGCTAGTGTCAACAGCAGCAGCTGGCGGCCAGATGGGGCCCCGCGGGATGCGGCAGGATGAGGCGGGGCACAGCGGGAAGGAGGTGCCCACGCTGGTAAGGTTGCGGGGGAGGGCAGCACCTGGGACTGTGTGGCGGCGGAGCCTCTGCGGCGGAGGAGCAGCAGCGCCACCTCGGACGTAGGCCTCCTCACGCCCTCAGGCTCCCGCAACAAGCCCCCCGCCACCTGGAGGTTCTCCGTGCCCCTCACCCCCGGCAGGCTGCCCCTCAGCCTCAAGGCAGGCCAGGACAAGTCATTTGACGCGGGGCATGGGTCTCACGGCAAGGCTTCCGGCCACAGCCTGTCCAGGGGCGCCCGCGCGGGGCTCCTGAGAAGGCTGGCACTCAGGATCAAGGAGGGCTGCCTCAAGTAAGTCTGCGGCGCCCTCGCTGCCTTCCCTGCAGGTGTTCGCTTCTCTCTCTCTCTCTCTCTCTCTCTCTCTCTCTCTCTCTCTCTCTCTCTCTCTCTCTCTCTCTCTCTCTCTCTCTCTCACTCTCTCTCTCTCTCTCTCCAGCAGGGGTCATCTGAATTAAAGGGTTTGAAGGAAATATTTAGAGATCCCTTATCAGGTCGGTCGTGAAGGACGCGCATTGCCGGGGACGGGGCAGGAGCCCCGTCAGGACGGACGAAGGTTTCTTTGTCAGGCGATGACAGCGGCGAAAGTCCCGCCTGCGGCGAGCCTCCGACCCGGGGCGCTGGCCGGTGCAGGAAGGAGCCTCCAAGCGGCGGTCATTCGGGTTCAGCTGGTCAGCTTAACTCTGTGGGTCTTGTTGAGCGAGGGCGGCGAGATGAAGGCGGCACGAGGTAGTGGTGGGCGTAAGGCAAACTTAAAGAGGCAGGTGGAGTGTGACATTGGCAGGGCGGCGCTCAGGTGAGGGGCGGCAGTGGCGGAGTGCCTCGCGCTGCTATGAATAACTGCACGCTGGAGGAGGCACAGGCTGGTGCTGGCGTGGCAAGGACCACCTGAGGAGCCTAGCGGGCCTGAGAGGCAACCCAGCGTTAGGCGTGATGCCCGGCCCCTGCTTAGGCCTGTGCCGGGGCGGAGGGAGTCGTGGGCTCGAGGGGCGCCGGGGCTGAATCACTTGAATATTGCAGGGAGTTAAAGGTGTTCTTGTGTTGGCTGGCGCCGTGGAGGGCTGGAGGGTCAGCGCCGCCTTGCCTCGCCGCCCGCCCCGCCGCGCGCCGCCACTGTGGAGGCCGCGGGCAGCGCTGAGTCGGTGCTCGCCCCTCGCCATCGGTGCTCCGCCGCGGACGGAGGACACCCTGGCGGCGGGGCAGCGTGCCCCCACGTTACATTGAGTGAGTGTGGCGCCGAGGGCCAGGCCAGCGAGGCGGGGCAGCTGGCGCCTCGGGCAGGCAGTGGTGGCTGTGGTCAGCCCGGCAAGCACCATCACCACCATCAGCCCGCCTCTCACTCTGGCCGCAGCAGCGCGTCACCCGCCCAAGGCCCACCACAGGTAAGACGCCCAACTGATGCCAGGTGCACCACGGCCATTACGGAGTGAAGGGCCTTCCCCACATTCCTAGCGGAATGTGGGGAATGTGCCCCGCAGCGTGCCCGTTACTCTCCAGCAGGGCAAGATAGAAGCCTTTGTGTGCAACACTCTGGTATATTAATTGACTTGGAGGAGTTGTGCGTAGCGTGGCGGTGCGGCAGATGGCGGTGTGACCTGTGGCGTGGTGGCTCATAAACCTGTCCTGCGGGCAGGCACAGGTGGCTGGCGGTGGGCGAAGGGCGGCGGGGGAAGGACGGCAGATGGCGAGGTCCGCTGGCCTCGGAGACTTGCTTGCTGCTTTATATCTCCATACAGTTGCAATGTTTACTAAAAGTGGCGAGGCTGAGCAGTGAAGGAGCCTGGTGACGATACTTATGTAGGCTGCCCCGCCCCGCCCCGCCCCGTGCAGGGCCGGGCGCGGGGCGGCGGCACCTGGTCGGCAACGAGCGCCCTTAGTGACCCATGTTGAGAAGTCAGGAACGCGGAGTGACATTGCTAATAATCCTTTTTCTCCTGAGTGGCGCCCAAGGCCGCCCGCGCGCCGCCCTGACGCCAAGGATTTCTCGGCACGCACCAGGTGCAGCGCCCCCTCCCTCTCTCCTTTCACCCCCCAAGCAGGCACCACTCCCCTGTATCCTGTGGCGTCAGGTCACTGGGAAGTAACGATTGGCACGGTGCGGTGCAGCAGTGCGGTCAACGGGTAACAACTGCATCCTGACCCCCACCCCCTTCCCCTTCCCTTTCCCCTTCCCCTCCCTGTCACCGCCACGCTACGTGACGGCAGGGGAGCGCTGCCCCGCCTGCCGACGTGACCGAGGTGTGGCGGCCGTCACGCCCAGGGACCCCGCTGCCCATTAGCCGCCCCTCGAGCCGCGGACGTTCTCCGCCGCCTCATTTACCGCCATAAAAAACGGGCGTAACAAAGCCCCGCCCTGGAGCAACACTCGGCGGGCAGCACCACGGGGCGCACCTGGGGCCACGCGGGACAGTCACGCACCGCAGGGGAAAAAACTCAGTACTTCCGGCTCAAAGGAAACCCGCATAAAAACAGCACCACAAGGAGACGAACACGTGACTCTTGCCGCTCTTCCCGCCCCTTGACCCGCAGCGATGGCGCGGGGAGGCAGAGGGTCATGGCAGGACCGTGATGGTGGAAGATGGGGTGAGGAGCAGTGAGGACAGAGAAGGGGATGACCTGAAGGGAAGGATGATAGAAGAGTTTGGGGAGGAATGGCAGTCTGGAGAGGAATGGGAATGGCAGTTTGGGTGCTAACTTCTTGTGTGAATAGGGGAGCAAGAAACTGAAGGAGGGTTTTTTCCCCCCTTTCCCTCTTTTTGTGCTGTTAAATACGAGTCTCCTTGATACGTGTATGAGAAAAAAAGAACGTGAATCAGTCAGGTTATGGAGCCACAAGGGTTAAAAAAAATCACGCTACTTCTACCCAAAATCTACCATAAGCCTCCCCCAACTTTTCTTTTTCTTTTCGTGCTCTTAAATATGAGTCTCTTTGATACGCATATAAAAAAAAAAACTCATGAATTAATCAAGTTATGACGCCACAAAGGTTAATAGAATAAAAAAAAAATAAAAATAAAATGCTACTTCTCCTACAAAAAAAAAAAAAAAAAATAGATATCATAAGCCTGCCTCCCTTTTTTCCGCGTTTTTAAATATAATTCTCCTTGGTAAGCTTAAAAAAAAAACGTAAGTCAAAATCATGACGCTGCAATATAAAAATAAATAAATAAATAAATAAATCATAATAATAATAATAATAATAATAATAATAATAATAATAATAATAATAATAATAATAATAATAATAATAACGCTACTTCTCCTGTCTAAGAGCTACAATAAGGTAGAATCGAACCCTTAACTTTGAGCCACGAGTCAAGCATAATATCACAAAGCCACCTGGTGCTTGTGTTTGGGTGAAGGTCATTGCTGTGGTGAAGGCTGTAGTGGGGGAGCTGATGTGTTGGGGAGGAAGGGAGGGGACGGTAAGGGAGCTGAGGTAGGAAGTGAGGAGCCATTAGGGAGGAAGGGGAGAAAGAGACGACGACTAGGAGAAGGAGGAGAAGAAAGAAGCAGAGGAAAGGAAAGGAGAGAGAATAAATGGAGGTATAAGAGAAGGATGATGAGGTAATAAAGGAATAGAGGAAAGAGATAAAGAAAATTACAGGCTGTAAGAGAAACAAAGGAGGAGGGAGGGAGGGAGAGGGAGGGAGGGAAGGAAGTATGAAGAGAAGTATAAGAGAAAAAAAAAAGAAAAAAAATGAGGAAGAAATAAAGGAAGAAATGGAATGAGAAGATGAGAAAGAAGAAAAGACAGAAAGAAAAAAAAAGAGTAAAAAAGGAGAGAAAGAAAAGAGGAGGAATAGAAACAGAATATTTAAAAGAAAGTAAGAAAATAAGGAAGGAAGAAGAATAAGGAACGGAAGAATATTGAAAAAAAAGGAAGTAAGCAAATAAGGAAGGAAGGAAGGAAGAGGGAACTAAGGAAGGGAGGAAGAAAGAAGGAAAAGAGGGAGAGAGGGGAGGGAAGCATAACAATTAGTTTAAGTAGGTAAGTATTTTCTTTCACCCTCGACTAAAGACTTAAGATAACACGTCTCTGTCTCTCTTTATTCTCCTTTCTGTCTTTCCTTCCTTCCTTCCTTCCTTCCTTCCTCGTTTTTATTTTTTTTTCACTTTACACAATAGGGAACACACCAAAGACTATAAAAGAGATGTCGAAAGAGAGAGAGAGAGAGAGAGAGAGAGAGAGAGAGAGAGAGAGAGAGAGAGAGAGAGAGAGAGAGAGAGAGAGAGAGAGAGAGAGAGAGAGAGAGAGAGAGAGAGAGAGAGAGAGAGAGAGAGAGAGAGAGAGAAAGGGCTTAGATTTTTTTAATGCGGCACCTTTTTTTTTAGATCACTGGGAAAATAAATACGAACAAGTGAAGAAACACAGAAATCATAAAGTAATCAACAATTTCTTAAGCAATTCTGAAGAAAAAGAAACTTAATGAACAGTAATAATAAAAATCTTTCCTCCTTTTCCTTTTTTTCTGTCCTTTTTCCTTTCTGTTCCTTTCCATTCCTCCTTTTCCTTCTTTTATCTCTTCCCTTTCCCTTCTTGTCCTTTTCTTTCCTTTATCCTATTCATCCCTCTCCTTTTTCCCTCCCATTCGTTTCTTTCCTTCATCCCTTCCATTCTTTTCCTATCTCCCTTCCTTTCCCTTTCCTTCTTCCCTCCTTTCCTTTCTCCTTTTCCTTTCCTTTCCTCTCCCTCTCTCTTCCCTCCCTTTCCTCGTAGTTTAGAAATGTGTGTGCGAGTGAGTGTGTGTGTGTGTGTGTATATGTGTGTGTGTGTGGGTGAGTGAGTGTGTATACGGTCATGGAAATATTTTTAGAGTGAGGTGAATAGCGTGCATGAATGTGCATGGACGTGTACTTATGCTACAACCTCTGGGAATACGTATTTCAGATAGACGGAGCGCATGCATGGGTGTTGGCTAGTAGTGTGCGTGTGTGTGTGTGGTTCGTAGACATAAACGCTTTGCTCTCTCGCCACGACTACTTTCAAAGGCCACAGAGAAGACTAGCCGGGTTCCCAAGACTGTTTCTCCTGTTAATAATGCAGAAATCTTGTTAGTCTGCCACTAGAACCATAAAAACACCCTTACAAACCAGCGAATCTTCAACTAAAGCCTTTTGAATGTAGTGGAGGTGCGGCGCAGAGGTGTGCGGCTATGTACGCCCTCTGAGCAGCGGTGTTGACTCCTGCAGGTACAGACACACGCGGATCAGTAGCAAGAAGATGCGCAAACGTGTGGTACAGAAGAACGGAGAGTGCAACGTGTCGCCTTCCAACGTAGCCAAGAGGCGGAGACGGTACCTGCAAGACATCTTCACTACACTGGTCGACATACAGGTAAATAAGCCTTCCCTCAGCCTTTGTCTACCTGCCTTAACCTTTTCACAGTAGTACTTAATTTGAGTTACCTTTTCCTAGTCCTTCACACAAACTATTCCCTTCCTATCTCCCCGACATACAGGTAAGCAAAGTCTTCTTTCAGCCCTTGTCTACCTGCCTTAACCTTTTCATAGTGGTAGTACTTAATTTGAGTTGCCTTTTCCTAGTTCTTCAAGCATACCATTCCTTTACTATTTCCTCAGCATACAGGTAACCCAAGCCTTACTGCAACTCTTCTCTACCTGTCTTAACCTTTTCACAGTGGTAGTATATCACTTTAGTTACCTTTTCTCTAGCCTAGGCAGCAATACATCCCTTTACCTCACTGATTCCTCATACATATACCTCCTCCTTCGTATTACACTTCAATATCTCCCAGTTTATATATATATATATATATATATATATATATATATATATATATATATATATATATATATATATATATATATATATATATATATATATATATATATATATATATTTTTTTTTTTTTTTTTTTTTTTTTTCTCTCTCTCGTATCTCTTTTTATATCCCTAACTGCACTCCTTTCTTCACTCCATTGCCTTCCAAGCACCTCATTCAATTCCCTCCCTTCGCTCTCCATTCCTTTCTCTCATTTCTCCTTATCTCACTCACACGAACACAAACCATTCCTTCACCTCACCGCAACACCTCGCATTTTTTCCCCTCAATGCTCTTACACGGCTCGCTTCACTCCTTCCCTTCACTCCACCACCTCCCTTTCCCCGATGTTCCTCAATACCTCCTTGCCTTCACCCCAAGACCTCACCTTCTAACTCTAACGTGCCCTGCTCCCATGAATCTTAACTCTCCATCAAGTGTGTATATTTCCTGGCTCTTTTTTACCCGAGTCAATATTCCGAGACAGGTGGGGGATGGAAGCATTGGGAGGGCAAGGGAGAGAGCGTCAGGGAGCTGCATATTCGTGTGTGTAATTAATTCCGTCACGAGCAAATCACACGCCAGCGTCTGCAGCAGCGAGTGGGTGGGTGCTGGCGAGGCTACGTAATTGCTAGCGTGGTGTTCCGCAGTGCAATGTTTTGAGCCTTTGCGGTCCTGGCAGAAGGGAAGGTGAAGGGATGGGGGTTTGTAAAAGAAAGGGGAGTGGTGGAAAAAAATGTTTGGGTTTTCTTCAAAGGTCACGGGGATTATTAGTTTAGTATTCGTAGCTACTTTTCCCCTTTATGATGCAGCCTCCTTGTTAAACTATCACTGGAGTCACGAAAGAATCACTGAAAATACCAATTTCTACTAAAGTTTGCTAATAATTGTCGAGGAAAGACGAAAAATAAGATTGAGAATGCGGTTCCTTGATAGACTCCACGTTAAACTCACTAAAATCATGAAAGCATCACTGAAAACACAACTTTCCAGTAGAATCTTTTAAAAGTTATTGAGGTAAGACGAAAAAATGTTTGAGAATATTGCCCCTTGTTAAACCATCACCAGAATCACGAAAACACCATTCCGGCAGACGCCAGTAACTTCCAAAAGAGGCTGTTCAGAGTAATGAAGGTGAGAATATGAATCTTCCCAATAGATTTTGTACACTTTGATCCTTTCGTCCTTCTGTCCACAAGTGTTTTCGAAAAGCCTCTAATTACATAAAAATTCTACTTCGAAAACCAAGCCTATTCGTGACCTAGCATCCGTTTTCTCTCAAGCCCTCCGTTCTCTCTCTCTCTCTCTCTCTCTCTCTCTCTCTCTCTCTCTCTCTCTGGGAAAAAGAAAGTTAAAGGGTTATGTGAAATTTAAGAAGACGAGAAATAGAGGAATACTAAATCGTAACTTATATATCTGAGAAATAGACAAATAAACAAATAAAACTTGACTTATCCAAAACTAGTGATGAACCTTTTTTTGCTCTTTTTTCTTATTGTAGGTCCAAAATTCAGAAGCTCCCATGTTTCACCATCATTAAAACAGCTCCTTGTGTCCTTCCATCAGCTGTCTTACGGTAATATCCTCACTAACATGCTTAGAACTTCGAAAACTAGGAAACTGGACAGAACGTATACGCGGAGGCCAGCTGGCGTTCACTGCAGGAGAAAGTAATGAAAATCTTTAAGTCCCACCGAAATATCCTTCCATCAGCTGTGTTGCAATAATATCTCACTAACATCCAAAGAACTTTGAAAACTGCAGGAAATTGGACAGAACATACGTAAAAGACAGCTGGCGTTCACTACAAGAGAGAGTAAACAAAATCTGTCCCCATGTCTCACCTCACTAATATGTCCTTCAGTCAGCTGTGTTGCGGTAGTATCACGAATATGCTTAAAACTTCGAATATTGTAGATAACTGGGCAGTATATTTGTGGAGGCCAGCTGGTGTTCACTGCAGAAGGCAAACAAGGGACTTATTAGGGTTATGTCATGGACGAGGCTAAAGAGAAAAAAATAATTAAAAAATATTCCCATAGCCTACCCATCCTTCCTCCCTCCCCAGATAAAAACATGGAAAAAAGCCTTTCTCTTATACAAAAAAAAAAAAAAAAGGAAAAAGTCTTCCTAATACACAAAAAATTAGGAAACTTTTACGTTAACAAAGAAGACCCAAAGGGGAGGAACTCTTCAGAATCGCCTCCCAAAAAATGAAGCTAAGAGGTAGAGGTAGAGGGGAGGCAGGGAAAAATATGGTTAAGTAGCCTATTTATAAACCTTTACCTTGCTGTGACCTAGGCCAACTTATTACAGTATTCGAGGGGCGCCGAGCAACCTGTGTGAAAGTTTGATTAGGGGAGTGACCGTGTGAGAGAGTGTGTGACGTGTTGCCTTGATGGGATAACTTGCTTATTGACTGACTGTCTAATTTGGTGAATGATTGGCAGACTAACTGGGTGTACGGTTGGCTGACTGACTGACTGACTGGCTGACTAATCACAATATCAACCTCTCTCTCTCTCTCTCTCTCTCTCTCTCTCTCTCTCTCTCTCTCTCTCTCTCTCTCTCTCTCTCTCTCTCTCTTTTATAAGATTCATATATTTTTTTCGTATTAATCGCAACAGTATCTCTCTCTCTCTCTCTCTCTCTCTCTCTCTCTCTCTCTCTCTCTCTCTCTCTCTCTCTCTCTCTCTCTCAAGATTGCCCACAATATTCTAACATTCTTCTTTTCTCTCCTTGGTAATAATAACAGTAATACCTTTTCCCTCTTTCCCTCTTAAGAATAACAGTTAGTACCAGCATCCTCACTCTTCTTTTCCTCTCTTTTTCCCTCGTAAGATGAAAGTAGTCCTCATAATCTAATACTAATTTCTCTGTCCTACATTTTTCTGTCCCTCCCTCGTAAGAATGACAACAGCACGCGTATTCTAACACTCCTCTCTCCCTTCTCCTCCTCCTCGCGGCCCTGACAGTGGCGGTGGACTCTGCTAGTGTTCGCTATGTCGTTCATCAGCTCGTGGCTCCTGTTCGCCCTGGTGTGGTGGATCATCGCCTACATGCACGGAGACCTCCTGCCGCACCACCTCCCCGACCAACAAGCCGCCTCCAAGTGAGTGACAAGTTTGGACGTAAAATAGCGATGCGTTGAAGTAAGTGCGTATTTCGCCGCCATTATGTGTTAATAGTGGTGTTTATATTACGTCACTGCCTCTATGTACGTGTTTAAGGCTAACGATGGAATTTGTATTAGTAAAAGCGCTCTGTCTGTGTGTTACGAGAGGTTATGAGTACTTGCAGCGTAAATAGCGGTGCGATGAAAGAAGTGCGCACTCCGCCGCCATTACGCGTTAAGGGGATATGTATTACTAAGAGCGCTCCAGAGGTTATGATGTAAAATAGAGATGTGTTGAAACCGCCATTACATGTCTAAGACTGCAAGGGGGATTTGTACTAAGAGCGCTCTGTCTGTATGCCCGTCTGTCTGTCTATTTGTCTCGCTTTTCTTCAGCATTTCGCCGCAGTTACGTGTCCTAAGATTATTGGTGGGATCTATATTGCTAGGAGCGCTCTATTTGTGTGCCTGTCTGTCTGCCTCGCTTCTCTACGGCACTCCACTGCCACTACGTGTTTAAAATTACTGGTGTGATCTAGATTATCAAGAGCGCTGTCTGCCTTTTACCTATCTCCCTTTTCCACACCAATGGAGCAGAATTCTTGGATGAAAACTTAAGGATTCAAAGCGAAACGGTATATAATCTTTCGAAAAATAAGGATATTTCAACAATTACATCTGTAGTAAATGTTATCTTACGAATCCGTCACTAAACTATATACAGTTCCCTGAAAATATCGATATTTCAACAATCACGCCGCTACCAAGAGTTGTTAGTACTCGTAAAATTCACGAGGCAGAGCGAGACAAGACTAGGCTGGGATTGGTCAGGGAGTTTCCACAGCATGTTCTTGTCTCAAAATTGATTTCTTTAACTTCTTTTTTCATTGAGCAGCGCTATATCTGTAATTTTTCCTTGGAGGCGCTTTATGCAGCACTGTGGATGGCTGGGAAGGTTATGGAAGGTTATAAGGTCAAAGGCGCCCGTAGAGTGTATCGCTGTTCATCAATGATTCACAACAGTACGCGTGTGAAGTTTCCGACAGGTGGTGCTAAGGTCAGAGGTGGACTGTGGTGTGGAGGTGTCCATCACTGACTCGTGTTATGTGAATGAGTAATGGATATAGATCGTTTATTATGTATTGTATAGGGAATAGTTGAATGGGATCTGTGTATTCGTTTGATCTGCTGTACGCTCGTCCTTCATCTGTTCTATCCACCTGAGTACATCCTCGCATACATAAGACAACGAATTTTAATAGCACGATACTTTATTTCATTTTATTTTATAGTACGATGATATAATGAGAGAAGCGAAGAAAACATAGAAAACTTGGACAATTCTAAATGGATGACTAACTTTACCCTTTGTGAATATTCATGAGTCTCGTTTGGTACTGGATTTCCTCACGATGAAAGTAAGACGGAAAAAAAAACTTTACGTACACTGGAAAATTTCAGACTTAAAACTCATCTAATCCTACAAAAACACAAGTAGAGAGTGTCTGATCCTACATATTCTTCAGCAAACAGAATCTGACCCTACAAATTTTACAAGTAGAGTGTTCAATCCTACATATCCTTAGCTAAATACAATCCAAATCCACAAATACACAAGAAAACAGTCATCAACCCCACGCATCCTTCGGCAAAAAGAATCCAACCTCACAAATACATAAGTAGAGAGAATCAGCCCATGTACCGTAGGCCTAACAACCGCATTATAAACCGGAATTGAGAGCAGCGGCAGCGTATGGTTACCGTCGCCTATACTTAGCAGGGAGGTATGAAAGAGTGATGGAGGCGGTGAAAAATACAAGAGCACAGACAGCAGGGACGGGAATGGGAGGGAAGGACTGCTGCTGAGGTGATATATTATTTAGTGAGAAAAAATGGAGGTGTCATGTAAGTTTGGAGAGAAGAGAGGGGAGAGGAGGAGGAGGAGGAGGTGGTGAATGGGATAAGCTCTTTGTGTGTGTGTGTGTGTGTGTGTGTGTGTGTGTGTGTGTGTGTGTGTGTGTGTGTGTGTGTGTGTGTGTGTGTGTGTGTGTGTGTGTGTGTGTGTCGTTTTGCGTTTCAAGAGAAAGAAAGAGGGGGGAAAAAAGAAAGAAAAAAAAAACTGAGAGCGAGAAAGAGAAAAGACATCAAACAACCTTACTAATCCCTAATGTATGTACGTGCCCGTGTGTTTCAGCAGAGAGAGAGAGAGAGAGAGAGAGAGAGAGAGAGAGAGAGAGAGAGAGAGAGAGAGAGAGAGAGAGAGAGAGAGCATAGCAGATAACCACACCAATCCCTAATCCCTGTACTGTGTGCGTGTGTTTCAGCTGGACCCCCTGTGTAATGAGCATCTTCAGCTTCACCTCCTGCTTCCTGTTCAGCGTGGAGACTCAGCACACCATCGGCTACGGCTCGCGCCACACCACAGAGAAGTGTCCTGAGGCGATCTTTGTCATGTGCATTCAGAGCATTACGGGGGTCATGATACAGGTCAGTGCGCCCTTTCATCCGTCCAGGGTTTACTGCGTCACTCTTTGGTCTGACGCCTCTCCCATCACTGTGTCTTCTCTCTTTTCTTTTTCTCTCTCTTTCTTTCTTCTGGTTACTGTCAAAATTTATAATCTGTTCCCTCCCCTTTTCATCCGTCCAGGCCTTACTGCGTCACTCTTTGGTCTGACGCCTCGTCCCTCTCTTTGTGTCTTCTCTCTTTCTCTCTTTCTCTCTTTCTTTCTTTATTTCTTCTAGTTACTGCCAAAATTTATAATCTGTTCCCTCCCCGATCTTCTCTTTTTTTTTATAGTGTTGTTTTTGTTTTGTTTTATTTTGTTTTGTTTTGTTTGGTTTGGTTTGGTTGCTTGTTGTTCTATCTACTCTAAAAAAAATTATGCCACGCCTTTTTTTATTTTCTGCGCATCGTCTTTTTTTTCTTCTTGTTTTTGTTCTTGTTCTTGTTCTTCTTGTTCTTCTTTTTTGACGGCTTTTCAGCCTACTTTGAACATTTATACCTTACTTTTTTTTTTTTTTTTATCTGTCGTCTTCTTCCTGACAACTTAACCCCCTTTTACGTATCTTCTTTCTCCGTCTCCTTCTCTTCCTGCTCCTATCCAGCAAGCCTCTCCACGCCTTCCCCCATCATTCCCACCTCTTGCCCTCCAGGTTTTCTCGTCCCCCCACCCCCACTGCTGTAAAGAAGTAACTGCGCAGTATTATGACAACGTGATACAAAACCTTGACTGATAATATTTACCTGCTTGTGTTGGTAACTATGTAGAAATGTGCCTGTTTCTTCTTTTTTTCTTCTTTCTCGTACGTTTCTCGTTTTCTAATGTACTCTTTTTTTTTTCTTGTAATTCCTTCTTTTTTATTATCTTTTTCTCTTAGTGTTCTTCATGTTTGCTTTCTGTCTCTCTACTGTTCAGGCCTTTCTCATAATCCACTTTTTTATTACGTGTTCTCTTCCTGGCTCTCTTCTGCACAGGTCTTTCTCACGTTCCTCATTCTTCATGCATTCGTCTCCCACCTCTCTCCTGTGCAGTCTTTTCTAATAACTCCCCTCTGTCACGCATTCTCTTCCCGTCTCTCTGTCATTTCGTATTTTCTACTTTATCTTTTCCTATCTCTCCCTCTTGCATAGGCCTTTCTCATGCTCCTTTTCACTTACTATCCTCCCGTCTCTCTCCGCGCAGGCCTTCATGGTGGGCATCGTGTTCGCCAAACTGTCGCGGCCCAAGAAGCGCACCCAGACGCTTATGTTCTCGCGCAACGCCTGCCTGTGTCTGCGGGACGGCGAGATGTGCATGCTGTTCCGGGTAGGAGACATGAGGAAGTCACACATCATTGAAGCTCACGTGCGCGCGCAGCTCATCCGCAAGAGAGTCACGCTGGAGGGAGAGGTGTTGCCTTTCTTCCAGTACGAGTTGGACGTAGGTTATGATATCGGGGAGGACAGAATCTTCTTCATCTGGCCCATGACGATCATCCACAAGATCAATGAGAACTCCCCCCTCTTTGACCTCTCTGCTCACGACCTGCTAAGGGAGAAATTCGAGATCGTGGTTATCCTGGAGGGCGTCATCGAGTCCACAGGTACGTGACGGGTGTTTGAAGTGCTGGATACAAGTTCCTTCGTAATCAGGGTTTGATCCCACAGATTCTTTCGTGAGCAGAGTTTGATTCTACAAATTCTTTCACGAACAGAGCTTGATCCAACAAATTCTTCCGTGAACAAACTGATCCTGGATTTTATTTATTTTTTCTTTCTTTCATGAACAGAGTTTGATACCACAAATCCTTCCGTGTGTAGAGTTTGATCTGAAATTCTTCCATGAACAGACTGAGAAAAAAAAATAATAATAATATAAATGACTATATGTTAATAAGGATTCAAACTGATTAAACAAACTAAACAACCCTAAATGAACTCACAATTTAAACCAAGAAAAAAACTGACCGCATTTAAAACAAAAATCCAAAGCTTAAAATAAAACTGTTCGTGTTATTGAAGTGACTCACATTGTACCTAATAATTTTACTTCCCAGCATTTACAAACTTTCGTAAATCAAATGAAAGGAGCGTTGGCTTAAAAAAACGGCTCGTATTTCGCTAAGTATCGCCAATTTTCTATCCTCGTTAGTTATAATTGGTCGACGCATCACGCAAAGAGAGAGAGAGAGCGAGAGAGAGAGAGAGAGTGTGTGTGTGTGTGTATGTGTGTGTTGATGCAAAATTACACAGTTAATTATTATCCTGCCTCTATCTGTGTGCCTATTTCAACATCTGCTGACGTCTTTTTCTTCTATGTATGCTATTTTTGTGTCAATATTCCCTTTTCTTACTCAACATAAACTCCTTTCTTTCCCTCATTTTTTTCACCTTTTTCACAATTTTCTTGTCCAGGGATGACCACGCCAGCTTCCTCTTATCAAATATTCCGCTAAAACTCATAAATTTCATGCAAAACATCAACTTTTCCTTGTCATTCATTGCAATCCCTTTCATTTTTTTAATCCTTTTTCCTCCATCTTATTTTCTTAACAGAGTTCTTTTCCTCGAGATCCACTTATTTCCATCCTTTTTACTCCCATTTTCTTCTCTAGGGATGACCGCGTAAGCTTCTTTTTCTTATTTACACAACAACTTCTGCTAAAGCGCCTTTCTTTCATTCATCCATTTCCTCTAATTTCTACCCTTTTCCTCAAAATGTTCACCGTCTTTCCTTAATTTTCTTCTTCCGGACTGACCACACAAGTTACTCTTTCCAACGAAATTCCTGCTAAAAATCCTTTCTTTCTTCGACATTCACTCATTCTTTTTATAGTTTCATCCTTTTCTCAAATTTTCACACTTGTCTTCATCTTCTCCTCCAGGGATGACCACGCAGGCTCGCTCTTCTTATCTGCCCAATGAAATTCTCTGGGGCTACCGGTTCGAGCCCCTGGTGACGTTCAATAAGGAGCTCGGAGAATATGCCGTCGACTACTCCCTTTTCAACAACGTGTACCAGGTCAACACGCCACTCTACTCCGCGAGGGAACTAGCGCGCCTCAACAGCCAGGAGTCGACGCCAGGTGGGTGTTGTAGCCTCTTCTGTTTTGAAATTTCGATTCGCTTTTGTTTTTCGTCTTTTTTTTTCTCTTTTTTTTTTAACTGTTTGATTCTGGGATCTTCTTTTTTCGTTTTACTTTATATCATTTTACGATTTATTCTTCAGTTTTTGGCTTTTTTTTCTTTATAAAGCTCTTTAATCGTTTTTGTTGTTTTTCATCCTTTTTTTTTTTGCCGTAATTTTTATCTACTTTTCTTTTTTTTAAACGTTTGTCAAAAGTTTCACCGATTTGTTAGTTTTCTCTTTTCTCTTTTTTTCTTTTTTTCTTTTTTTCTTTTTTTCTCTGTGTCGTTTCACTTTTGTTTATTGCTGTGATGGTTGTTGGTAAAAAAAAATATCTCTTGTTTGTTTTAATAGTTTCTTTCTGTTTTTGTTTCTTGTTCGTTCTTTTTTCTATTTAGTTTATTTTTTTTATCCTTTCGCTTTTCTATATATATGCTCGTGATTATCCGTCTGATTTGTGACTCTCTCTCTCTCTCTCTCTCTCTCTCTCTCTCTCTCTCTCTCTCTCTCTCTCTCTCTCTCTCTCTCTCTCTCTCTCTCTCTCTCTCTCTCTCTCTAGGGATCTTCACTCTTTCCCCTCATCAATTATCTCGACATTTCTATGATTTTTGCCAGGTCTCTCACAGTGAAATCTTTCCTATTTTTTCCTTGTTTTCCTCACTTATCCTTGTTTTTCAGTCTTGTTTATCCATTACCTTCGTTTTAACTTTTATTCTGCTCCTCATTTACCATATTTCTTCTTTTTTTTTATTTTCCTTATTCACTATTTTCTTTATTTTTCCATCTGCGTTCCCTTCCCTTGTTTTGCAACGCTCGGTAATCTTCCTGTAACACCCTCCCGCTCTTTCTTCCTCTTTCCCTTCACTTCCTCGCGCCTCATCCGTCGCGGCTGCCACATCGCGTTAAATATTCAGTCCTCAGCGCCGAGCCAATCGAAGGTCCAGAAATAGGAGAGGTCGTTGTCCTAGTAGATCATAATGTGAACCTTCCTGGCTACTCTAGTCGTGTTTGGTTCCTGATGTTGTTGTGTCTTCTCGTGCCTCCTTCTGTGTGTTTTGATTGTAGTGTTCGGTTCTAGACAATTCCTCCTCATTGTCTTTTTTTTTTTTTCTGTAATTCTGTGTTACTTAAGTGTTTCCTGATGTTACGGTGTCTTTGTCTTGGAGTTTGTCTTTTCCCTTGCTGTCTCGTGTGTTTCCTTCTTGCTAGCCTGTGAATTTGATGCGCTCTGAACTCCTTCTTCCGTCTAGTTTAATTTATCAGTGTTTCCTTGTTGTTTTCTGACGTTATTCTGTCTTTGCCTCCAGTTTGTTTCCTCCAGTTATGATTCGTTATTTATCGTCCGTAAGTCCACCAAGGCAGTTCATTCCTCTCCTTCGTCTGTTTCTGCTCTTTTAACGGCGTCAGTCTAGTCCAGCATTGTTTGCTTCCTTTGGTTTGGTGTTTTGCTCCCTGTCTTCGTCCATCCAGATCTCATTTTCTGCCTTCTCAGCAGTGTCCTCCTGGTGATCAATCCATTAGAGTCGTTTTTAAGCCTTAGCTGTATTATTTACTGGTTGTGCGGCGTCCTTGGGGAGGAAGAGTGACTGGCACGGCTCTCCTCGTCCCATGACACGCGACCCCTGAACTTAAGACACAAAAGCTGCAGGGTCGACACCAGCAGGTTCTGGGACCATATTCTGAACTTCTGCGCCGCATCTCCACTACATTCAAAAGGTTCTAGTTGAAATTACACGGGTTTTTATGGGTGTCTTTACGGTTCTAGTGTCAGATTAACAAGATTCCTACGTTATGAACAGGGGAAACACTCTTGAGAACACGGTTAACCATCTCTGTGGCCTTTGAAAATAGTCGTGGCGAGAAAGCAAAGCATTTCTGAATACGGGTTTATAATATGTGACGGTTTTTAAGGATGTTTTTTACGGTTTTAGTGACAGATTAACAAGACTTCTACATTGTTAACATAAGAAACAGTCTTGAGAACACGGTTAATCATTTATGTGGTCTTTGAAAACAGTCGTGGTGAGAGAACAAAGCGTTTCAGAATACGTGCCTTGTTGGTTCTCCTATCATATCAGAGGCGTGGAGGTGATGGTGGTGGTGGTGGTTGCTGTTCCTGCTCGCTTCCCTTTTGATTATTGATCGCTGATGAGGGAGAGTGGTTACCGTGCCTGTGTGTGTATGTGTGTGTGTGTGTGTGTGTGCAGGTCAGTTCTACGTAGGATTGATTTCCCGCCGACCTCTTTTGTACTTCGCCACACACACACACACACACACACACACACACTTCCTTGTGCTGTTTCCTCTCAATAGAGGGGCGAGTAATTTCATTGGCTGTTGTATTTCTTTACGGCGCAACACTACGGCGTCACACAGCGGCGCAGAAGGAGTCGATAGCCTTCTCTGTTGTAGATAGGACTAAATGGACGCTTTATATAGTGGATAGGAGTGGGTAGTTGTCCTTGTACAGTGGATAGGGGTGGATAATTGTCTTATTACAGTGGAAAGAAGTGGATAGACGTCTTTTTTAGTGGATAGGAGTTGGTAGTTGTCTTTGTACAGTGGATAGGAGTGGATAATTGTCTTGGTACAGTGGAAAGAAGTGGATAGACGTCTTTTGTAGTGGATAGAAGTTGGTAGTTGTCCTTGTACAATGGATAGGAGTGGATAATTGTCTTAGTACAGTGGAAAGAAGTGGATAGACGTCTTTTGTAGTGGATAGGAGTTGGTAGTTGTCTTTGTACAGTGGATAGGAGTGGATAATTGTCTTAGTACAGTGGAAAGAAGTGGATAGATGTCTTTTATAGTGAATAGAAGTAGATATTCGTCTTTGAATAGTGGACAGAAGTGATAAACGCCTTTTATAGTGGATAGCACGTCTTGTACATTGGATAAGAGTGAAGAGACAACTTTTACATATTATTTCCCCTCAGCTAAGGGTGACATACGCATCATGGGTGTCACGTGACCACCCTCATACCAACGCCAAACACTCCTCAATGAATTCCGCGCCAAGACAAAGAGCGCGGTAATGCTCCGTTCACTCCCGCTTCACAAGTGGTTCAGAACACCTGTGGCGCTACTAGAATCCCTTGCTGGGCCATTAAAGCAATTAGCCCCGAACACTTGGGGGATATAAAGTGCTTATTAAGACTCGAGGTATCTGAGGTGTGTCCCTTTTTACTACCATGTGTGTGACTGTCAAGTAAAAGTTAAAGTGAGAAACTGAATAAAGATAGAAGAATGAAAGTTGATGGGCAGACCCCCTTGTTATTTTATTGTTTGCTGTTTTTGAGTCAAAGGTTTGGGTCATGTGGGTTTGAAGTAATATCGTCTCGACCGTCTAATTTAAACACTGATTCACACCACTGTTTATAGAAGACAGTTGAAAAGATACCGCTTCAAACCCACATGAACCAGTGCTTCATGAGACACAACCCCTACGATCCACAAGGAAGCGTTTCACCTTGACTTTTTTATCTTACTTCTCCGCTCATCTTCCACGTCCCCAAGCCCCCTACAATCTACAAATCCTGTCACTTCACCAGGATCCACCAGGAAACATTTCACCTTGGTTTTGAGTTTACCTCCCCTCCCGACCTCTACGCCCCCCATCATCCCCACCTCCTGCGTCCCACCAGTGCAGACTAAATATAGCAGCTGACCCTCTGTGGCCATGTGCAGCTCACTCTCGTACCACAGTGCACGTTTTCGCGGAAGTTCAAGCCTCGCCCAAAGATAGACTGTCACCCTTCGATATTTCCTCCCCAGACTTTCTTTTAGCAGCAGGCGACGAAAGCAGCTAAATTTTCGCAGGTCTCTGGGTTCCTGACAACAACGATGACTTAATTCTGCACTTATTTATATACTGTTCACCTTCTCTTCCTTCCTTCTTCGTAAAAATAATGTCATTTGTTCCTCTCTTCGGTCATGACCACTGGGCAGAAAGAGAAGGCGAAAACTCAAGGTCATCGTCCCGCCAGCAGCAGATAGGACAGAAAGAGGAGGAGGGAGAAGATGAGGATGACCAGGAGAGCTCCATCATCCCAGGTAGTGCTGCAGCTTCCAATACTAACGTGCTGCTAATGCTGGTGCTGGTGATGGTACTGATGCTAACCTAACCTTGTGTTTCTCCAAGGCCAAGCAGCTCACAGAGGAAGACCAGCACTGCCACAGCACCGCCTCGCTACCCGCGCATGCTGGCGTCCTGCGAGGCGGGTGCTGCTCTAGCCACTCACTATTCTTGCCTTAGTCTTGCATGTTTTCTACTAACTAGGCAGCTGTGGACGTCTGCTCAGAATGAGTTTGCTTTTGTCCCGGCTGGCTTGCTTCTTGTTCTTGAGGCTTGAGGTTCTTTCACACGAGGAGCCAAGTTGCGGCAATGGACTGCCTGTGACAGTTGTCCGTACACAATGCTGTTTGCCGCCAGCGACTCGTTGCGACCCCTCTCTCAGTCAAGAAAATGGGAAGCTTTTTCCTCTGTCCTGTTCCTCAAAGAATAAGAAGAAACACAATGAACGGTGGCTGCAACTGACTGCCTCGTGTGAAACCTCGCATTTAAAATAACGCCAATGCTTGTATGGCAACTCTCAGCTACGGCAACAGCTTTCAAAGATACAGTATGTTCGGCCGGACAACTAGAGTTGCCGCGCGTGAAAGCCTTCGTTCAAAACAATGCTTTGCCAAAAACTGTGACAACCAATCGCCTTGCGTGAGCTGTGTGAATAGTCTTAGTGATCGACTACAAGTTGCTTTTCCTTCCCCTGTAAACTTCTCAGTCCGTTTTCTTCAGTGACTCGTTTCATCAATGCACTAAAACTTACAATATGTCTTTTTTTTCAGATATTTCATACATCCATGATATACTTTTAAGGTGTGAAAACAAACGTAGTTCACAGGAGAAGTTTACGAAGGAGTGTGTGTGTGTGTGTGTGTGTGTGTGTGTCCTGAAGGTGGTGGGATGCGGTGCGGTTGAGTGCTTCTGACTGCGAGTTTTGTGTCAGTGGTGACGCCTCCTTCCTCCTCCTTTCTCTCTGTCTCATTCCTCCTCCTCCTCCTCCTCCTCCTCCTTCTGACTCTATCCTTTCGTCCTTCCTCCCTCCGGTGGCTTCAGGGTGATGGGCTGGGAGGGGACGAGTGCCTCAGGGGAAGAGGCTCAAAAGCTCATTAGGTCGTGGTGGGCACTCAGGCACTCTTGTGGGCACTCCTACCTCCCCCAGGGCCACACACACACACACACACACACACACACACACACATCTTTAAATAGACCAGCCACACCACAATAGCGAGAGAGAGAGAGAGAGAGAGAGAGTTATGAAAAATAGTAACATCTCTCATCACTTTGGAGATCGCCTGCAGGAGGAGGAAGAGGAGGAGGAGGAGGAGGAGGAGGAGGAGGAGGAGGAGGAGGAGGAGGAGGAGGAGGAGGAGGAGTGGCTGGAAGGAACGAAGAGAGTGATGAAAGATGAATGAAGACTTGGTACCTAAATCGAATAACTAACCATCACCATCCCCATCACTACCATCACCATCACCACCAAAACCACCACTAAATCCTTTCTTCATCTCCCATAACCACCACCACCACCACCACCACCATCACCATCTCTCCTTTGCATCTTTCCAGTTACGCCCCTCACGCCCGCCACGCCCATGTCCCCGCTGACGCCCATGACGCCCACCTCCGCCTCGGGCACCGGTTCCTGCGCCCTGGACATGCACTGCGCCAGCGCCGCCTGCGAGGACACCAATGCTACCCAGCCTCTTCTGCAGGACCATAACCATGTCTAGCAGGTTAGATGCGGAGGGAAGGAGGGAGGGAAGGAGGGAGAGAGGGAGAGTGCTATGAGGAGAGGGAAGGGAGAAGGAGAAGTGACGGAGGGAAGGGAAGAGAAGGGATAGTGTTATTGGGAGAGGGAAGGAGGGAGGGAGAAGGGTAGGAAAGAAGGAGGGAGGGAGGAGAAGGGAAGGAAAGAAAGAGGGAGCGAGGAGAAGGGAAGGAAAGGAGGGAAGGGATTGTTGGGAGAGGCAAAGAGGGAGGAAGAAGGGAGGGAGGGAAGGAAAGAAGGAAGGGAGAGCGCTATTGGGAGAGGGAAAGAGGGAGGGAGGAGGAGGAGGGAAGGGAAAGAAGGAAGGAATGGATGGTGGTATGAGAAGAGGGGGAGGATGGAAGAGAAGGAAGAAAGAGGTAAGGAAAAGAAAAAGAACAAAATCTTACATTACCGGTGAGACAGAGAGGAGAAAACGAGGAAGGGAGGCAGAGAGGAACGAAGAAAGGGAGGAAAGAAGAGGGCAAGGAAGGAAGGAAGGAAGGAAGGAAGGGAAGGAGGGAGGAAGAGGGGGAAAGAGAATAAAATCATGAGTGCAGCAAGGAGGACGAATCGAGGAAACGAGGAAGGAAGGAAGAGAAGGAAAGAAGGGAGGGAGGATGGAAAAGAGGGAGAAAGAAGGAACGAAGGGAAGGAAGAGGAAGCGAGAGGGAGGAAGGGAAAGAAGGAGAGAGGAAGGATGAGTGGATTTATTAAGAAAGGAAAGGTGGAAGAAATTAAGAAAATTGACGAGAGAGAGAGAGAGAGAGAGAGAGAGAGAGAGAGAGAGAGAGAGAGAGAGAGAGAGAGAGAGAATCACCGAAAAACTGAAAACACGCACGAGAGATCAGAGACAAGACGAAATGGTAACAAGACTTAATAATTAAATTAGAAAGAGAGAAAAAAAATGAACATCAGAGGAAACAGGAAGTAAGAAGAAGATAGAGACTAGATAAAAAGGGAAAATGAATATTGAAGAAGGAGGAGGAGGAGGAGGAGGAGGACGCAAGATGAAAGGTAATAGCAGCAGGTGGTCGGAAGGGAGACGGTGGACGAAGCAAGCCGAAATGACAGGAGGAAAATAAATAACACAGTCACCTCTACAAATCATCCGTTTTCTTTCTACTCAATATAAACACGTGACCGGCGATGGGAGGCGAGGCGGGCGAGCAAAAAGAGAGAGGAAGAGGGAGAGATAGGGGATAGGGAGTGACAGAACGACTCTCTCTCTCTCTCTCTCTCTCTCTCTCTCTCTCTCTCTCTCTCTCTCTCTCTCTGTCTGTCTAGAAGGAGCAATGAAGAGACACAGCTGCCAAGTACAATAAAAGAGTTTTCATAAGTACTGTCTGACGCCGGTAATTTTAATTTTTGCTACTTTTATACTTTTTATTTATTTATTTTTTTTCTATCTAATGTTGCCAGTCTACCTGCGAGCGAGCCAGACACTAATTAATTCATTCCTGCGATACCTGTCTTGGCTGCTTCACTTTTGGCACCGTGACTCCTGCCGCCGCTGCTGCTGCTGCTGCCTTGTTGCGTCACCAAGTTCTCGCTCGTTTGTTTATGTGCTCTCTCTCTCTCTCTCTCTCTCTCTCTCTCTCTCTCTCTCTGTATTTTTCTCTTCATTCTCATCCCCTCTCCCCTATAACTCAGCGGTGTCTTTCCTCCTCCTCCTTCCGCCTCATCCTGGTCTATTTATTCCTCCCTCTCTTATCTGTGTCCTTCCCTCTCTTATTCCCTAATCTCCCCTCTCCCTCCACCACCTTCCTGACAAATAACTCTGCCGGGAACACGTATACTCCCCAATATGCTGGCGAGTCATGCAAAACTAACTCTCAAATCCATCACTCTCCTGACGCTCACTGCCTGCTGGGTGGAGCGCCGCGCCCCTCGATCCTCACTCCATTTCTGCGAGCCTCCCATCACTCCCCCCGCCCCGCCCCGGCCTGCCCCGTGAGAGGCGTTCATTAGCACCGCTCCAACAGGATGCATGTGCCCTTCTTTCCTTGGACGCGCGGATTTCCGCAGAAGCGTCGCGTTAATCTTTACGGAGAAATTACGCATTATCTTGGATGCTCTCCATCATGCATGACAAACAGCCGCGTGTGGCTTATGGACGAGACAGCCAGTGGGTAATAAAGGGTGATGTAATGTTGACGCGCTCACTAAATTGTGGGAGGTTTCTTCCTTCCCAGGGAACGTGAATATATTAGTGGAATGGGACTTGCGGTATGCCGAGGTTTTGCATGCAACACCTGAATGGCTGACTCACACCTGGCGGTTCGAACCCCCCAGGTGAGTTCCTCGTGACCTCATCCATCAGGGACTCCGGACCCTGCCGATGCCTGCCGTCCGCCGCCCCTCGTCATCTGTCCATGTCCCTGGGATGGCAACGGGCGGGCAGCAGCACATTTTTGACGTGACTAAACGCGAGTTGTTTTATGTTCCAGATCGCCCCGGGCACCCGCGGGTGTCCGTGTCCGTGCCTTACTGGAGTGGAGATGACACTGAGGGTGCGAGGCTGCCGAAGCGGACAGCCATGCCCCAGTGAACCCGCCCAGCTGCCCTCGCCTGCCCTCCGCCCCTCGGCCAACACGTCGATCGCCTCCCACGCCTGCCATCCTCAGTCAGACTCCTACCTGGCGGTGGCGGCGACCTCCTACACCCGCCTGCGGCGCACCTCCTCTCACGGGCGCGCAGGGAATGCCTCCCTCGGCCCCGTCCTGCCCAGCTCCCACCTGCTGGATCACCTTGCTTGCCAGGCAGGAGGTTCCGCGCGCGTCACCATCGCCGCCACGCCGCCAGCGGGAGACTCCGACACTCTGGCCGTACCCCGCGCCGAGGTGGGGAGGTCAAGGTCGCTGCGGGAGGGCGGGGGTCTGCCGGGCCCCGGGCACTCCTCCTCATGGGCGCGGAAGGGCAAGCAGTGGTCTCTGCCGCCCAAGAGGCCTGGCCGCTTCTCCAGCCGCCGCAACCGATGCAACACAGGTTCCACTCTAGCGCCCCCCGCCTTCAACCGACCCGCGCGGCCATCCTCCAGTCACCCGGACTTTAGGGAGTTTCGTTTCTGATCCCCGCATCCCCTGTCCCCGGTTCTCCCATCCAGGACTCATGTGTCTTACTCGCTCATGGTTGTGAACCCTTCCACCGCCCCTCAGGCGGACACCCGCCTCCCGTGGGAGGCCTCGTGCTCAAGTGAGTGTTGCATCGCCGACACGCCGCGCCGCCGCCCAGGGAGAACCTGTCGAGCCCCTCGTGCGGCGTGAGGCGCGGCTCGGCCCTCTGTTGGCCCCGCTGGCCCACCGGCGGCCAGGACGAACATGGTGCTATTCTTTAATATATATATATATATATATATATATATATATATATATATATATATATATATATATATATATATATATATATATATATATATATATATATATATATATATATATATATATATATATATATATATATATATATATATAGGCATGTACAGTAGTTATGTAGTTTGTTATGCACTGTTGTTTACTGGTTGAGTGATTACAAGTTTGCAGTAGACAAAACCAGGCAAGGGAGGGGGCGCCATCCCCTCTCCTCGCTCCACACCTCGTGCTGAAACACACCAAGTGGACTGCTGGCCAGGTGGGTCACCACCCTCACCTCACCATCACCCCTCACCCCCACCACACCACACCACGCCACACCACACCACACCCCCATACACCCACGCCTGGCCAGTCCACAACGACCCTTCACCCCTCACCCCTCACCACTCATCCCCATCACCCAGTGGTACCCCACCCACCCCTCTCGCTGTCACCCTCCCCACCACACTATGACACACCATCATCTTCACCACACCACCACAGCCTCACTCGCCTCAACCACACATTCCAGCATATGCTAGTCCTCATGTTCTGTACACGTCTGCCCAAGCTCTCTCACTGCACACACACACACACACACACACACACACACACACACACACACACACACACACACACACACACACACACACACACACACACACACACACACACACTGTACAGTACATTCTCATTTCCCCTCACACACTACACATTTGAGAAAAAAAATAATAATAATAAATAAAATAAAAACACAAACCCTACAAACAAATTCATAACACAGTAGTAAGACTAAACCCTCTGCTGATACCTAAGCTTGGACACTGTCAGGGTATGACATATAAGTGCTCATTTTTAGGAATACGACGACCTTTTGTAAAGTTAAGATATAAGGTTATCATGCATACGTACTCTCAGTGTAGGATGTATAAACAATAGCTATTTAAGATTTCACAAATTCAGCCTTCACACACACACTATGGGAAAGCCTTGTGAAGAGAACACTTTACGTTACGTTTCAAGATGACCTCACTGGGGTGGCGTGAGGTGGGTGAGGGTAGCGGCAGGGGTGTGGCATGGAGGGGAAATCAAGTAGTTGTTCAGGGCAGTGTTAGGAACCTTCTCTGTTTGCATAGTTTATAAGTTATGTCAGATACAGTATTTTACCTAATTTGTTTTTAAGACTTGTTTAATGTATGTGAGACGCTTGAGTGATGTGAGAATTGCATTACGAGGCGTGTATGTGATGTTAGTTATAGCACTGTTCATTCTTTCATCATATTCTGATAAGTAACCCAACAGTAATATATTTTCAGTGTGCAAAAAGATATTTTCTCATAAACTGAACAAATATGGCATACAAAAAGCTACCTAAATGTATCAATTAGTAATATATAGCTGTCAAATTCTGACTAGGATTCTTAAACCAAGAAAATACCTAATACTACAAACAGGAAAAATGCTTAAAAAATTAGTATATACCTATTAGAACAGACAAATATTGCTTTAACTTAGTTCCTGTGGCCTCAGTAACTCTATCTATCATGAGAAGATGCATGGCTATTGCTCAAGTGTGTGTGTGTGTGTGTGTGTGTGTGTGTGTGTGTGTGTGTGTGTGTGTGTGTGTGTGTGTGTGTGTGTGTGTGTGTGTGTGTGTGTGTGTGTGTGTGTGTGTGTGTGTGTGTGTGTGTAAGTTTCCTACCATTCGCTGAGCCTCAAGTTTAAGTTCAGTACATATCATTTGTCACATTCAGCAGTGGCAGAAACACCAGTACTTGTGCTGCTCCACTTCATACAGCAGCACAGTCCTGGTCCCTGCCATGCTTACTTGACATATCACTCCCTGTTTACTTGGTCCATGCATTATTTCTGAGACAGAGGAATCCATTACTCCCTCACCACTAAGCATTAAATGACACACAAGAGTTGAGGCAGAATCCATTACTCGCTCACCACTAAGCATTAAATGACACGCAAGAGTTGAGGCAGGGAAATCCATTACTCTCTCACCACTAAGCACTAAATGACACACAAGAGGAACTGAGGCGGAAGAGTCTTATCTGTATGTGTAACTATGGAAAGAGAGGAGAGAGGAGACAATGAAATGGTACTAGGCATGACTTCTAGGGTTAGAAATGCTACCTATATCTGACACCTATTCCCGTGAGCTGTATTCTCAAATGTTCTGGTGTCTTATCACTACTACTTTTAACATGGTAGTTATTGGGAGCTTTTGAGGATGTTTTCATGCACCTAATAATTTTTCAACAAGGCTTCTGCATCATCAGTGGAAAGAAATACCTATAAGAACCTGACAAACCATTTCTGTAGCCTATGAAAATAGTTCTTATGAGATCCAGAAATGTTTATGAATACAAGCTGAAGAACCATCCTTTAACATGCATGTATTTCTAAAGCATCACAGTTAGAAATACCTATGTGATAAATGGCAAGAGGTTCAAGTATGCAAATTCTCCTAGTTTATGTTTGAATGCAAGTGTGAGGTGCCATTCCTTTATAAAAATATTAGTGTGTGCATGTGTCTATGTGTGCATGTGTGAGTACCTTCTTCAGTGGTGATTGTCAGCAAGGTAATCTCAAGGTAGGCCCTGTGGAGTGGTGTTCTGGTGTGCTGTGACAGCATTCCACTGGTTTATGTATGGAAAACTGGATTGTGTAAGGTGGCTCCTGCTAAATCTCATCTGCCACAGCCTCTCCTTTGCTCTGAGTGTGTAGGATGACAACAGTAATAATAATAATGATAATAATAACAATAAAAATAATAATAGTAATGCAATAACAAGTGGGTAAATCATCAGTGCATGGCTCAGTGAAGTCAAATGCCATAACACAAAGCTAACAGTGACAGTAATGCCTTTTCTTCACAAGGTCAACATTTCCCCTGGCACACATCAGCACCTCACAGCCAACAGCACTCACTAATAATCAACATTCATTCTTAGTCTACAGAATTCATGGATTATGTTGGATTTCACATAACAGATGATCATTTATTAGTTAATCAAAATATCAGGTATGACAAGCAACACCTAATCAACTTGATCAATCCAAAACAGGATGTACTACGCTTAAATTAAACCAGAAAACAGCTTAAATATATTTCTCTTGCTCTCTCTCAACAGGTTTTATATATTCCTCTACTCATCCCACTCTAAGATGTGAGAGGGAGGATATGCTTTCATAATGTTATAGCTATGGTAGTTTTGCATCTCCTGTTCACATAATCATTCTTGTACATAGGAACACACGCCCACATCCACACCCTAATCCGTCCTATGAGTGGTCGTAGTTTGCCCTCTCTTCTTTCTTTCACATATACATACACACACACACACACACACCAACAAACACTTTCCAAATTCCTCTTCAAATTGTACCATATCTTTCCCTTCTAGCTTAATCATAGTCCTTCACACATACTTACACTGCATATTCTTAGATTTTCCTTCATGATATATTATGCTACTTCCATCCTCACATTAGTCCTTCACACACAAATAAACACCCACGCAAAGACACACACAATATATTTTCAGATTTCCCTTTCATATTATACTGTACTACTTGCATTACTTTGATCTGAGCCACAATTTTTCTTCACCCACATACACACACACACACACACACAGCCATGATAAACACGGCGAAGCCTTGTATATAACCTCACATTGACTCAGACTCGTGCGACGTGAATAGCACAAGGCCGCCAAGTGACAGTTCTGCTACAGCCCTTCCTTCATCTGGCACGCAGAATTGCTGCCGAGGCATCGTAACAATAAAGACCATATTCTGAAACACTTCTGCACTGCACCTCCACTACTTTCTAAAGGCTCTACTGTATTTGAAGTGACAAGGGTTTTTAAGGATGTTTTTACAGTTCAGGTGACAGATTTACAGTTTCTATGTTATCAACAGGGGAAACTCACTTGAGAACCCGGCTAATCATCTTTGTGGCCTTTAAAAATAGTCATGGTGAGAGCAAAGCATTTCTGAATACGGGCTTGAGTTGTGCAAGCCACTCATAAAGTCTCCGAGGATTTTATGTACCAGACCAGACTTCAGGTGTTGTGGTGTGCTGAGTGAGAGCCTCCGTCAAGGAGTGACTGGCTAGTTTGTCAACTCTCGTGCTCTTTACCGTACATTTAGCCTCTCAATTTGTTGGAAAAGTTGCCAGTTACATGTAGTATTAAAGATGCCTATGTGTTACAGATCTTCTCGTTCTGGTCATTATTATTATCATTATTATTGTGACGTCTAATACTAGATGATGATTTTTTTGTAGCCTGGTGAATGGGTGACCGAAGTTAGTTGTGTTTGGTGTGTGAGATGCCACGGAAAAGAATAAATAACCTAGTGGACTTTTATCTTGACCTAGATCAAGTGTACCATAAGCTAAGATATTCAGTAAGGTGTTGTTACTCCTCCCAGCTTTGGTCTTGAGAGGTGCATATGACAAGTACTGAGTAGGTGTTAGTCTGTTAGCTGAAGACTATTTTACATGCAGTTTTTCCTCAGAATAAAGTTATTTCTCATAATTTTGGACAGTTAATTATATGATTACACCTCATACTTAGAAACATAGGCGTCTTGATTTACCAGTGTTCAGTGTACAAACTTTCAAGCTTCATTTGTCCTTTGTTCTGATTCAAAATCCATATATCAAAAACATTCTAAAATTTCAAATACAAAAAATAATATCAAATGCACTAAATTAAAGAAAGGAAAATGTATGGTTAATCCCACCAATTCATTAACTTTTTTAAGAGACCTAACACATTCATAAACTGAGACTGATCTGTAGTAGACTTCCTACACTTGTAAACCCACCTGCTGAGTCTACCATAGCTGGGGAGTGACTCCTGGCACACCACAGCCTCTGAGGACTCACTGCTGCTGCTGCCGAAACACCACCACTCCCTGCACACTCACCACCCAGGCAGTGAGGTGGTGCTCTCCTGTCCATCTTTTTTGCCCATCAACTCAGCCCACTGCTTAACTTTATCACTGAAATGGTCAGAAACTGCATGACAGATTCTGCTTTAAAGTAATTTTGGAAAGGTACATGGCTGACCACTGATATAATACTCTAACTCTCCTATATATCTGCCCTTACAAGGCATTTGAAAGTTACTGATTACCATACCAAGTGACACTGGATCATACATCACAACCTCTGCTGTCAATGTAGAATCATGGTAGAAGAAAAACAGCAAGATAAATGTTTCTTTTAATGTATATAAAAGCAATAAATAGTGCTTATGGCACCCAGACACATTGACATGGAGACAGACACACTAAAGGTTACTGGAATGTGAGGAAAGCAAAGTAAATCTTCACACGCACCATGAAGTATTGTCCAACATTTACTTAAAAATCCACAAAAAACTTTCTTTACTATCATCTTTAAGATTATCCTTTCTTTTCACTATTGAGCAGAAGCAAAATGCAGCAATTTTTCGTGTGCCAGCAGAACACAGAATATAACAATAATAAAACCCATCTGTATATCACACCACAAGTTGAGGGTGACATGTGGGAGTGGTGCCAGCCCAGCCAGGCCAGGGACAAGCAGCTACACATCCTCACACCCTCACTCACACAACTGTTGCCCTCACACCATAACCTACACAACCACAAGGCCATCTAATAATTTCTCTAGCATATTTCTTGGTTACATTTTTATTTTTGGCAACTCCTGAAAATGCTTCAGCTTTCAACATTTCTGTCTTCACCAACCAACTTACATCTAAATAAGAAATAATAATACTTGGAAATGAACAGCTAAAAATGACTTGGCTTGGAATGATTCTTGAGGCATCAAAGAGAAGCATCCTGAAATGCAAGCAGCTTCATTACACCATGGGCTGATAACTCCCCTTTGTAACATATTATGTGCTGGGGACTCCTGACACACCCTGCACCTCTTCCTGCTACCACTGTGCTCATCACCAGGGCAGTGACAAAACTAACACCAAACTGTAGCACTAAAATGAAAGGTACAGGCCTTGACATGAGAAGATTAGTCACTTAGTCAAAACCAAACAGAATTGTGAGGTCAAATGGGGCCATAGTACAAAAATTAAGCCACATACATGATTATCTAATGCAGAGTTGGCCTGAAAGTCTCAATATTGATCCTTTGTATTATGGAAGAGTGGATTGTTTAGTGTACTCATTGACAGGATAGGAACTGCACAGCTAGAATCAGGGTTCAGCTAAGGAGAACTCTGTCCTCTCATTGGTGAGGAAACAAACACCAAAGCAAAAAAATAATGGAGGAATGTATATATACTACCCTATAATACAAGCAAAGACTGTAAAAAAAATATCCTTACTTAGATCACATGTCTTATCAGCACTGAGAAGTTACCTAATCTTCACCGAGTCTATCACTAAGGAGTATAACACAGTGGTGGACGAATCTCATCTGGTTGCCCAATATAACTCTGCACCTGACAGCCTGGCATACCACCACCCGTCTCCCTGGCAGGTGACGGAACTGTGCTGGAGGTGTGCCTGTCAACACTCAAGGTAATTACAGTACAGCATCTTCCTTACTAAATGAGGCGAGATGTTTGACGCAGAAAGAAAGGAGTGTTTAGAACCTTACGTACCAGTACCAACCTTAGTTACCAAAAAAGATTTATCATTACAGTACAGCATCTTTCTTGCTAAATGAGGTGAGATGTTTGATGTAGAGAAAAAAAAGGAGTGTTTATGTACGAACCTTAGTTACCAACCAGAAAGATTTAGGTAGAAATTTTCTGCCATTAAAACTACAGTGGACTAGATTACTAAGATGAACTAGCTACATGCTGTCATGATGTTCAAGGTTTGTTAGTGGTGATAGAAAAGCTACTTGAAACCCACACTAATATGTACGTACCGCCTTAAAAACACTACCACGAAAGTAAGGCTGGAGCACCACTACACACTTCATAATTAGGTACCTTCAAAATGAGAACAAAAGACACATACACTATACTTGCTACACAAGGCAAGTGACTAATCTGATTGTAGTGTATCATGAACAACAACGAACAACAATGGAAAGGCCTCAGTGCCCACCGCAGCAGTTGATCAGCCCCCTGGAGGAGCAAGAGGGCCTAGACGGGCTGAGTAGATGCCTGGGCACTAGCAGCCGGCCTTCTGGATCTGTATCAAAAGCAACTACAGATTCCACTAACAGCTTTGTGCAGGGCTCTCTAAGGCATTGCTGGCTCATGCTAAGGTCCTAGGCTGGCTCTCACAGTTAATATCACAATGCTCTGAAGAGGTGCTTTGGTCCATACAGAAAAACGCAGTGGAAAATACTAATCAAATGCAGCCAGATGGTTCACAAAGGATTGTTGTATTGTCCTGGGAGACTAACAGGGCTATCAAGGTCAGTGGGACATGTCATGGGCTGATAATGATGCAAAAACCAGAGTGGCCATGGTACACTCTAGTCGACTCTTAAATCTAAATGACGCTCACAGCTATGAGGCAAAAGTGCAGGCTGGACTTCACGCATACTGAATCTCAATAGAAGTTTCAGTGAAAGCAGATTCTTATGTAGTAAATGAAGCAATAGTGATGCTACATAAAGCTATCACCCAAGTTGAGGAAGTTTGCCCAAAGTTAACATATTGATTTTTAATTACTACACTCTGCATACACACACACACACACACACACACACACACACACACACACACACACACACACACACACACACACACACTTCACAGGGTTCAAGCATACAACAATATAAATGTAAAGATTGGCACTCATCACCCCAGCAGATGTGATTCACACAGTCTGCTGATTGCACTGCTTGTCCTGCAGATAGAGAGAGAAATTTCGTGCAATGTTCTGGGGTTGTTGGACAGAGAATCCATCATCCCAGCTCCATAAGTACAAATAACAATAAACTGGAACTAATATACTATGAAAAACGAACACTTTTTCCTTGAATGTGAGATGTATTCCAAGCCACTTATGTTCAGCAAAGAGAGCACGAAACTAAGAGCCTGAAGCTACCTTGTGCTGCACCATGAATAGAAATAAATATTGGAAAAAAAACCCTCAGTTTCACACCAGTCATGGAAAATAATAGCTACGTAACTACTCTCTGATGCACATGTAAAAATTCAACGACTGCAAACAGAAGCCAAATAGCTGCAGGGTTCCTGTTACCACACCTATCGCCCATCACCACAGGGGGTGTGGGTTGAGCCAGGTGACGGGTGGGGACTCCGAGCCACCTCATCTGGACAGGTTGGAGGTGGAGGTGGCTGAGGTGGAGGAGATGGGAGGGGAGTCTGAGGTGGTGTCCTCATCTGGGGGAGCCAGCTGGTACAGAGGAGCACCACACATCACCACCACCGCTGCGTCCTCTCGCTCCATCCCTCGCAGCTCTGTCACCAGCTTGCCTGAGGTGGTAAGTGCAGGAAAGAGCTTACTATTTTGACAGGAATTAGTTAGCTGATAAAAGACCTGTCAGAGGCTTATGATAATCAGGTGATTATGTATTTTTTCTGAAACTGGTTTATATTTTCTTATTATAAGTACAGTAAGTATTGGTGTCTGATAAAAACTCAATGTGACAGGATGACTATGAGGTCATTATTCTTACAGGAATTACAGTTACCTGAGAAAAACCTGTAAATAGCTAATGATGGACTCAGGTGATTACATATTTCTCTGGTTTATATTATATTTCCTTATTATATGAGTATGTACAATCATTACTGCAGTTTGGTAAAAGCCTCTATGTAACTTATGGTGAACACAAAGCATTTCACATTCTCCTAGTATTAGTTTAAATTTTCCTCTTATAATGAATCAATTGTTGAACCTTATGAAAGACTGGAAGTTTTGCCAGATAAGACTATAATGTTAAAAATGTTGCTAATCTGATGACCCACCCAGTGTTGCTGCAGAGGTCTGGCCCCAGGAGTGCAGGAGTGTGGCAGTGGGGGAGTGTTGGGAGGCACCACCACTTGTGTCCAGGGAAGGGAGGAGCTGCTGCAGACCAAGCTTTACTGCCAACACACACCTGTAATGCATCATTCTCATCTCAGTTAACTATGCATGTGCTAACAGCTCACTAATATGTTATCTTGCCATCTTCCTGCAAGTAAGTAATATATGTGTAAGTGTAGAAGGCTTAGAACCACATTCCCAAACACTTCAGCATTTTATCTCAACAAGGAGCCTCTACTGGAAGTTATTAGGGTTTACAAGATTTTCATGATTCTAACAAGTTTAACAAGAATGTTGAATTATCAATGAAGAAAAATGCCCATAAGAATCTCACTAATCAACTCAGTGGCCCTCACAAAAAGACCTAATGAGAGAACATAGCATTTACAAATAAAATCTTAATTACACTGAATTTTTACAACAAATAGATTCCATGACATACCAGTCAGAACCCCTTGGATGTGGGGGATCCATGAGTGCTGCCAAGCGCTGGACAGTGACGGTGCAAAGGCTGGAGATGTGGACGTCACCCCCCACCACCAGGCTGGACACCACCTGTGAGGCATACAGTAAGGGATGCAACACAACACTCCATGGGGTCAGGATGATGTCAGAATAAACTTGGATCCACTAATGGGGAGAGTCCAGGTCACCCAAGGAATTATATTGTTTCTTTTTGTTTTCATCTTGTTTGTAGGTAGGCATATAACAAGCCTTATTTTTCCATCTGTAATCTTTCTTGTAATAACATGAATTCATATCTTGAGACATTGAGGAGATAATTGTAAAAGTTACACATATTTGAAGAGACAAGCAACTCAGGATCAAACTCACAACAGGACACTCAAGGGATGTGACTATTAACCAATCAATGATAACCACCAAGGATTTAGTACAGTTTGGTTAACATGACTAAGGAGAAATAGTCTTGAGAACCCAGCAAATCATCTCTGTGGCCTTAGAAAATAGCCATGGTGAGACAGCAAAGTGTTTCTAAATACAGACCTAACTACTTTACTTGTTTCTCTCCTGTGTGAACCTAGGAACCAATAGGCAGAGAGCAAAACTTACATCCTGAGAGCCAAAACAGACTAAGCTGGTGAACGTCTCCTCCTTCGCTGTAAGTGGGTTGGCAAGGGTGGCCTGCACACCACCACTAAGCAAGGCTGTGTAGATGTCAGCAGGAGGCCAGGCATACACTGTGGCAGCGTGTGTTGCCAGCTGCTCTGAGCTCAACACGTGTTTCTCCAGCACCAGCCCAGGACACATCTCAACCAACACCTGTGGTACAGAAGTACTTGTATGATGGTAAGAACATAAGAACATTAACTCATAACTCCTACCTTTTTGTTGAAACTTACTTAAAAAATTTTAACTAATCCCTCTTTATAGATTTTGTACATATAAAGAGCAAAGATAAATACACAGCATAACCAAACAGTAAGAAGTGGTTGTTGCTTAAACTCATCAGTTTCAATGCTATCCGAATCATCATGAAGCCTTCAAAGTCACATATGTGCTTTAAAAGAAGATTACACAAATTCATGGATGGAGGCTGATAGGTGGAAACAGGTAGGTGTGTTTCATACAGGGACTGCCACGTGTAGGCCTGATGGCTTCTTGCAACTTCCCTTATGAAGTGTAATCAAACAATGTACAAAGAAGACATATTCTATCTCAACAGACCAATGTGGATTCTCTTCAACAGCAAGCTGAGGACAATTCAGTTACAAGGAGGCTCAAACAGCTATAGAATATGAAATACAGATATAAAATTGAGCCTCATTAAAGCACTAGTAATTCACATTCACACAAAAACAATTCTCAAAGCCCAGAGATATTCACGTGCATGAAGATCCCAACACACCTGATCAATCATGGCCAGGAGGTCCTCCATGAAGAAGAAAGCAACAGGACCTGACTCAGGAGGCCCGCGCACCTTCAGCTCTATGGCCTCCCCGCCCTCCTCCACCGTGAGCAGAGCCTCCAAGGGACCAGAGCAGAACTTGGAGCCTCCACACCACTGGTAGAGATCCGTGTCTCTCTCTGGGTACTCCTGCCATGACCTCCGCAGCTGAACCTTCAAGACACAGTGATGTGTTAAATGGGATGGCCAAGGATGTACAGATCAGGTGGGATGGTCAGGTTAGAAATGGTAAGGTCAGTGTCAAGGTCAAATATGTAGCCATAATAGCACATGGATTAAGTAGGTCATATTCTACTAATGTAAATAAAAATGCTATGTAAACTTTATAATCTCTAAGGTAATCACCAATGAAGTGTTATCTTATACAGGATAAGAGTAAGATGTGATGTAGGGTGTGATATATCCTACTAATGGAAATTAAAATGCTAATTAAACTGTATAATTTCTAAGGTAATGACCAATTCAGTGTTATCTTATACAGGATGCGCTAAGATGAGGAGGAAAGAGTGGGGTGTGACGTACCTGGAGGCGGATATATATAGGAGGCAGGATGTACTGTGTGGGTGCTGGGGAGCGGAGGCGCACACCCCCATACACACCATCAGTGTAGCGTGGGTCCACCTTCTCCCACAGGCCGTCCAGCGTCTCCACTTGGTTGAAGCACGGAAATTCATACTCTATTTCACCATCATTATCACACTGTTGGATGAGAAAGTGGATGATAGTTTGTGTTGAACTATTCCTACTTTATTACTACCATTATCACACTAAAGAGTACAGACTGAAATGAGACGAAAATTGTGCATGCCATCCTGTTTAATTTTATGAGTGTAGTGATCTGCCTTACAAATGATACCATCCAGTAAATGGACAGCATATGTAGGTAGTGGCCATTTTAAACACTTCTTTTCTTGTTTTTATGTCTGCTTTCCCTAGTCTATTAAGGCTAGGACAGTGCCTTCTCCTAAACACTCTAGGAAGGATATAAATCTCCCTCACCTGAGTACAGAGGTGCAAGGCCTCCAGCACCTGCAGCAAGTCTAAAGCATCACACTCTGGGAAGCTCATCTGGAAGTCATCCACAGTGTAGCAGCCTGCCGGGAAACAGTAATTATTAAAGGAGAAAAGATCATTCATCCTCAGACTGCCATGATTTCTCTTCAAGCTTAATATAATGGTCTGGTGCAAGTTTAAGTACAATTCTGAAGGACAACACCAAGAGTATAAGGAGTTCCAGTGTATTTAAAAACTCTTAGTGCTTAGTTTTACTTTTGCTCAGTAAAAATTATTCATGTATCATAATGTTATTATTGATGAAATGGCTAATACTGAAACTCAAACTCTCATGGCAAAGCACCAAGCCTTATCCTCCAATTTTGAAAAATCCTTTTGACATTTCTTTTGGGACTGGCACATCTGTGGGCCTTTCTTTTTTCACTCCTCTTGCTGCCCTTGACCAGTGCCCCTCTTACATAAAGATAAATAAATAAAATAAAATAAAAAGCAAGTGTTCTGCGCCTCCTCCATACCTGTGACTCTGGCGTGGGCTGCATACTGTGTGGAGAGCAGGTGACCAATCTGTTGGTGAGTGAGCCAAGCTGGGTCCAGCACCACCAAATCTTGCGCCTCTGCCTTCAGGTACACCACCTCCCCCATCAGCTGCAGCTGCTGTACCACCTGCACCAGACACACACACACTTCAGGAAATGCTCTGTACTTCAATCACACACCTACATACCTAAGTATGATGTGCTTAATGGATTTTGTCTGGAGTATGTATTGTTGAGAAAACTCTACATGGTATAAGCCTGTGTGATCAAAACACAACACTGTGTGTGTGTCAATTATTCTTTACCTGAAGATTAACACTTTCCTATGCTGTTAAAACAGTTCACTACTTTTTTATGCATTTCTTATGCCAGGTTAGAGTTTTCCAAATAGCACATAATTCCCAATAGTACAAAATTCAACCAAGATCTTATATATGTTCCCAACACAGCTGTCATAAGGTTTTATAGAGCAGCAGCCAACTTCATCATAAGACTGGCTGGATAGATATCAGGAGTTAAACCACAGCAACCCTAGATAACAGTTTTATTCCATGGTTATATGAGAAACAACCTGTGCTCAAGCAATAATTAAAGGAGGAGGAATGATAACTAGTGAAACCTTGAATGGAGGCAACAGGTCCCTAGTCTCTCTCACCTCCCGAAGATGCTCCTCCCCAGCCAGTGGGTTGACTCGCTGATGGGTCACATCAACAAACTGAGGCCAAGACACAACTGGAAACTCCCCCAGCGAAGCCCTCCATTCTGCCAGGGTTGTCACCACCGCTCCTAGGAACCCTGTGACTCGAGGCACCCCCTGTGGGACCAAGACCACCAGTGATCAAGGATTAGGCAGGCACATACCTTTGAGCCCTCCATGTGACCCTGTGCTGTGAAGGTCGTAGGGAATAACCAGGAGTTTTTAATTTAGGAAGTGCTCAAGTGGGTGCAGCAAGAGGGGCTGTGCAATAATGACTGAGCCAGAAATGTGCTTGGTGATAAAAGGACCATAAGATTTAGAATGATGACTAAATAATATTAATCAAAGAAAATATTAATTTCCATTCCATTTTTAAACAATCATTGCAAACATATTTATCAGAATAGGTACTGAAACTCTGTTCAACATCATGACAGTATACTCGTATTACAAGCAAAACAAGGGATGGGATCATTAAAGGAATTTTGATAAATGGATAATTCAAAATGAAGTTATGTACACAACAATAAAAAGCACCAGATATACAAAGAAACTTTCCATTAACATCAAACCTTCAGCTTCCATTACACATGAATAGAGGATATACTTAAGAGACAGTCAATCATAACTAACAAGAGGAGAACAGTAATAAGAAACTGACTAACCATTTAAGACTAAGTGGTCAGCCATAATGAATAACATCTAGATGCATACAACATATAGTGGGCCTAAAATAAACACAAAAAAACAAGAAAAATATCATATTAAAGTGAATCAAACAAAACACAATCTCCATAGACCAAATCCTCAAATTACCAAATGGAATCAGTAGCAAAAAAAAAGAGTGTGACAAATTTTCAAAACTCCTTGCCACATTGTAACACGCAGGTAACACACACAAGCCACATGGTCCACACGAGAGGGGAAGATGTGATTAGAGTCACCTATCTGTGGCGGTGGAGAGTGTGCCTGGTGGAGCTGGGAAGCAAGGACCATGCACAGGACTACCCACAAGCAACACTCAGAGACAGGAGCCTTGCTAGCTATGCCTGGACACTACACATTTTTTTTCAAGGGACGTGTGAAAGCCGTGTGGGTGTGCATGCATCTCTCACACACAGTAAAAGCCACTGAGAATGGTGTAGCCATGTGAAATGACAGCGACTAGAGATATGTGAAGGTTTATAGCAGCCGTGGGACGTATCACTTCTGGCGTGTGGAGAAGATAAGGTTCTGATCCTCCGTGCAAATATTATAAAGTGACTGATGTTCTTTAGACTTTTCCAAATGCCATGGGATCAACAGGTTCCTGCATCCAGCTGTGCCGCTTGAACACACAATGGTAGATGAACTCTGGGTAATATTCAGACTGAGGATCTTCAGAACAGAGGGTGTCTTTCATATCCACAGAGAAGGTTCACCACTACCCTAACAAGCCACACTGAACATTCAAGTGTGTGTGTGTGTGTGTGTGTGTGTGTGTGTGTGTGTGTGTGTGTGTGTGTGTGTGTGTGTGTGTGTGTGTGTGTGTGTGTGTGTGTGTGTGTGTGTGTGTGTGTGTGTGTGTGTGTGTGTATGAAAATAAGCATGTAAGTGTATATGTGTTGTCACTGTGAATGAATGAATGCAAGTGTGTGTTCCACTGTGTGTGTGTGTGTGTGTGTGTGTGTGTGTGTGTGTGTGTGTGTGTGTGTGTGTGTGTGTGTGTGTGTGTGTGTGTGTGTGTGTGTGTGTGTGTGTGTGTCTGCAGCTATCAAGGACAAGTGTCGTGAAGCACACTACTGGATATTGGTTACAGATATTTGTAGTACATTGCATTGTGAGGGGAGAGAAGGAGGGGGGCAGTCACCTCACATGAGTCAGGCTGCAGGATTGTATAGCCATCCCCGCTTACTGCCGCACCCACAGCATACGCCACACTGGCCCCGCTCCAGCCCTGCGGCACACACACACATGCGGACAATACTTCAGTGTCCCACCACATGTGCGAGAAAACAGATGTCTCACCGCACCCCATGGTAACATTCACAGGTGCTTCAACAAAGGCCAGTACAAGATGTGCTTCCAGAAGACTTTATTTCCAGCATGATTCTCTCTCCCGGAAAGCAATATGAAGGAATCTCAGTTTGTCTACAGCCTGACACAGTGTTGTTGGTTAATGTTGAGTGTGTGGGGTGGGCAGGCCACAGCGACTTACCAAATAACCCCCCTCAAGCAGTCAGAGTGTGAGTGACTTGGTAGTACATTAGTGAGGAGAAAAATGTTAATAGCACTGGTCTAAATATAGGTTAGTAAAGCATTCCTAAAAACATATTGACTCAATATACAAATGTAATTACTCTGAACTTACTAAAAGAGAATAAATAACTCACAATATGCAAAATATTCTTTAACTTTGTAGAATATAATAGCAAACTGATAACATGCTACAAATGAGATAAGACCAATATAGGTACTACTGTTGACATGCCAGATCTGCAGGTGGCTCCTTACAACCACCACTTCACAAGGATCAACACAAAAAATGGCAAGAGACACTGCAAGAAAACTGGTAACTCAAGTGTAAAATTATCCCATGACAGGAAGCAAAGTTCCTAGTAAAGACTTACACCCTGAGTGTTATCCTGGCCTGGGCTCCTCAGGTAACACTGTCATGCAGAGTGTGGTGTAGGACAATAATGCAACAACCAGAGCAGAATCACTGTTCTTAGTAAAAGTGAACCATGAAACAGTTATATTGGGTACAGCAAGATCATGCACTTCAGGATTTTACCATTTTGGGGGGATTAAATAATAAGGAAACCGATATCATTCATGCCAGTGTGAAGCATGAACAAATGAGAAATGGGAAAGGGAGGGATTTAGGAGGGAACACCATTAAGTTTGTGGGTCATGAGGTACTGCATGACTGCCTTACTGAAACAAAAACTTATTCGGTCATCACCTAGCAGTGCTACCAACACCCTAACACTGAAGCCATCTGAGGCCCTTACAGCACAAACCTGCTGGCACACCAACACTGAGAACAGGGCACTGGAAGCCTTCTGATGGCCTTCCCTCATCACCGGCATGACTCCCACACTATCCTGCCCCTCACACTCTCATGGGAGGTTCTTCACATGCCGCAAGTGTTACCTGGAATTACCTAAATGGCCCTCAAGTTACCTGGATCCACTTGACTCATTTATCTACTTAAAAACAACCCTGAATGACCTGGTAAGATAAGTACACTTAACTGAAGGCTGTTTAAGTGACCCAAGCTGACCTGGCACACGTGACTTAGACTAACCTGGGTGACCTTGGCCTTGCAGTCAGCCAGGTACTGCTTGAGGGCCCGGGTGGCAGCTGATCCAGGAGCTGTGGCGTCCATCACAAACACTGTGTCATGCACCTCAAACACGTCCCCAAACAGGTCCAGCAGCTTCTCCTGAAGAAGAGTCAAGAGCTGGCTGAGTAAAAAGAAGGTGAAAGATTTGTATGTGTATCAGTATTCCTTGTGTTCCTCACAGGGATTCACACACACATTACTCTTCCTGATATTTCTTAGTGTGCTTGAAAATTAAGCTACTAAGTGCATCTATCTTCCTATGGTAAGGAACTGGTGGCTGATACCTGTTTCCATCTTCATGCTTGTTTTCATTTGTAACATTTCTTGTTGTTCACTATACGAGTGGAACTTTTTCTATAATTAGACAATAATTAACTGACTGACATTTAGTTACCTTCTACAACAGACAAATAAAATGGTATTTCAGAGGATTAAAAATGTGTATTCATATAATAAAACTTGAACAGGAAACTGAAATGTACACTATCATTTGTTCTCTGGTTACACAGCTCATGCAGAACACCTAACATCTAAATTTCCTCACCTGCAGCAGATGAACCTGTGGAGCTACAAACTCCCCCTGAAGGTTGCGGTGGCACTGGGCCGTGTCAGCATGTGTGCCGACCAGAGCCACCTTAGCCGGCTTGCTGGGCTTCCCTCGCATGTCTGTAAGGCAAAGTTGTCAGATCATGGTTGCCTTGAAGAATATCCAGCACAAAGCAATGATAACAGCCTATCAAAACAAATACAAACTACCTACTTCTAAAAAGTACAAAGAAAGCCAATTCTGATTACACACAAGCAACTATCAAAACAAATACAATCTACCTCCTTCTAAACAGTACAAAGAAAGCCAATTCTGATCACACACAACCAAATCTAAACTTCTCTTATTAAGTTATCATCATCCTCAGCCTCTATGATAACAGTGCAGAACAAAGGTCTCCATCAACCTTCTTTACTCATCTATAACAGGTGTCTATGAGGAGAGAAGACTGATTCATTCTCTCTCTGTCTTTCAAACATAACCACTGTAGTTCAAGTTAACCAAGGCATCTACTAACTGAGTGGTTCCATGGGAGGGATGCGGGCCTGCAGGAAGGACAGCCAGAAGGAGCACTGCTGGAGCTGCACATCGAAGGGCTGGTTGAGGGAGAACACCACCAGATGGACACAGGAGGTGTTGCCAATGAAGTGATCATACACAGGGAAGTATGCTTCATGACCTGAGAACTCCCACAAGGACAGCTCCCCAACCCCAGAAATGGTGACCTGATGGGAGGAAGAGAATCTCAGTAGTATACTCCCTCTACCTATCTGGAAACTTTATGGCAACTTGGAGGCAGGACAGCACCACTCACCTGCTGGACGTCAATGCCTTTAGTGTAGTTCTCACATGGCTCAAATGTGAGGGAGTTCTGGCGGGAGCTGAGAGGTGACTCCATTTCAAAATGTCCCTTCATGGTGGAGGAACCTGCAAGGAGTGTAAGTGATCTTCTATCTCACTCCTCTTAATCATCTAAGCTCTTTACTCCTCTTACTATCATCAAAAAGGTTTAATGACTGTTGTATAATTCTATCCTCTAAGATTAAGGATCACTTCTTATGTAAACACTCCTTGTTCCACAAAATTCATTCCTCAATAACACATTTGTTTCACACACTCCTTTACACTCCTGAACTCCCAATGCCATTCACCACAGACACTCAAACTAACATAAAAATCATATAAAAGACCAGTATTTCTCTCTCCTCATCCTCAGCCAATTTCTGAACCCAAACACTTACTCTTCCCAACAGAGCCGATTGATGTGGTGGAAGTGCTGCTCTTGCTCCTGCGGAAGAAGGAGGAGAAGTAGCCGGTCTTGAGGGTGTCCACAAGGGCTGTCTTGCCAGAGCCTGAGTGACCCAGGAACTTTACTTTAATGCGTGGAATGGAGGCAGGACTCGGGATTAACTGCTGGATGTACTCTTCTCTCTGCTGCTCCTGTGTTGATGATGGAGAAGGTATGGGGGTCTTACTATCACAGGAGACTAACCTGAAGCAAATACGTCAGCCCTTACGTGGCTAAATTACTTAATCCAAAGAAAGAGATATAGGATAGTAAAGGCAAAGGCTCCTTCTAGTAAGTCATATCACAATGGGTTAAAATAATTAGTTCAGCAATACTTAAGTGGCATATATTACCAATAGATTGGCCATTACAGGGTCCCACAAGGCAGCAGTAGACCACCTATCAGAAACAAGGAAACAAAACAGGGACAACCACAGTAGTCCAGGTAATGAGGATTCTGGCTCAAAAAGATATAGCATGCAGTGTCTTACCCCTCTGAGTCTGTTGAGAAGGTCTGCAATGTCATCGTATCCCTGGGCCATTGCCGACACCTCAGCCAGGATGCCCTCACGGCTCTTCTGCTCCACAGTGCATCCCGCCAGACACAGACACCTGCAGGAAGAACACAAGGCATCACACACTAGCTCTGCAAATATGTGGTAGTGCATGATCATGAAGAGTGAACAATATGTGTACTACTGAGAAAACTCTAACCCAGAATGAGAAATGCATGAAAAAAAAAGAAAAACTGGTGAACTATTTTGACAGCATAGAAAAATGTTGGTCTTCAGGCAAAAAAAAAACTGACACACAGTTTTTCATTTTCATCACTCAGGCTTGTACCGAGTAAGAGTTTTCTCAACAGTATATATTCCAGGCATGTAGGGTGAGACACACACACACACACACACACACACACACACACAACTCACCTGACCAGTTCCGTGTGGCCATGCTTGGCTGCCAGATGCAAGGGGTACAGGCCAGTCTTGTTGGGCACGTCAACGCAGCACCCAAAAGCACACAGGGTCTGTGCCAGGGAAAGCAGTCCCTCCCTGGCCACAATATGGATCGGTGCCTCACCCAACTGTGTGGGAGAAATGATAGGATATTCACCATATGAAAAATGGCACGTATATGTTGAATCACTTGCATTTACTGTATGTATGTCTTTGGATTCTGAAGGAGACTGCATGAAGCTATCCAAATACCAAGCTATGTCTATTTGAAGTGGAAGTAAATTACATGGCCTTCTCTCATTTAGTCCCTATGAATGTGAGCTTGAATCTTTGCTCATCTATCTCTCTACCTCAATTACACTTCAGAAAAAATAAACTGCAAAGTCAATCTCACTTTCAGCAAGCAGGCACACAACACACAAGCAGCAGGCACTGACAAGCAAGGCGAAAAGGAACAGCAAAGCAACTCACGTCATCAGTAATATCAGTGTTGGCACCGGCATGGAGGAGAATGCGTGCCGTCTGGATGTGGTGGCGGGCCAGGGCATGGTGGATGGGGGTGGCACCGTGGGCATCCTGGGCATCCACACAGGCGCCAGAACCAACTAGGCCCCGTACACACTCCACATGGCCCCGCCCACTGGCCACGTGCAGTGGTGTCTGGCTCTCCTGTGGAGCGTGGCAAGCTTGGTTGGCATGGCGTGGTGCTATGTGGCACTATCATATCTATGCTGCATCCTACTTTCCTCAGTCAGTGGATATTCAAAATACTGAAGCTCAAATTATAAGTAAATAAACTCTATGCTTCATCCTACTTTCCTCAGCTGCTAGATCTTCAATTACACGTCTAAATTGCAAGTATTATTTCAAAATCTACACTTACATAAATCTTGAGTGATAGGTGCTCATGTAGCCTCAAATGTCTTATCTTTTACTCAGACAACTCAGATTTTCAAAGCATTGAAGTATATACATCCAAAATATGTGTCTTGAAAATCTAAGACTATTGCTGTGAGTCATATAATGTTAAGACTATATGCTTACAGGACTACATGTAAAGGCAGCTGTGATGTAAGAAAATACAGCTAAAGACTTAAGCTTCCTCCTGAAAAAATGCATGATAAAGAGGCAATTATGTACATTTTTGGCAAGATTATAATAAAAAAATAATTACAAGCAAGACAGGTGGATTACTATCAAGTAACTGTAATAAACAAAATACCAATGATTAGGTAGCAAAAGAGAGGAAAAGTATATGTAATAGGTAGAAATTGATTTTGGCACTGCAATAAGTTAGAGGTAAAAAGAAACTACTAAAGATGGACTAGTTGGGAAAAACTGTATGGTAACAATGAAACTACACACTGAAATATATAGAATTCATTAGGATAAAGAAACATTGAGGAAAATTAAGCATAACATATTCTGAAGATAAGGCAGAAGGTGCATCTCTTAGGCAGACACAGGCAGAGGCTGCAATTTGAGTAAACAAGATTATTAGGAAGGGAGAAAAAAAAAAAAAAGTGAAAAGAAGCAAGTATGGGTCTTTCAGATAAAAAAAAAAGCATAAAACAGCACCTCTTTTTAACACAAATAGACGCACAAGAGTAGGATGTATAGGTAAAAAGCTGAAAAAAATAAAAATAGAATAAATAAACAAGTAATAATAAGCAGAAGACAACATACCCTTGAGATTAGAGAAAAAATTCAATCACCTAACTTAACACAAAGAGAAACATAGGATGGAAAAAATGCACTGAAAATTAAACAACATACTCTTTGAAAAAAAAATATAAAAGCAAATCAATTAATCAATTAGTAAACACCTCAAAAGTTAACATAAATGGGAACAGAAAAAGCTGAAAAAATGGAGCAAGAGACAACACACTTCAAGAAAAAGGAGAGAAATAGAAGAAAAAGCATAAATTAAAACAAAAATTACAAGAAACAGTAGGAAAAAGAGGCAAAGTACAAGAGTTAATACAAAGTGAAGCAGAACGGGGGACAAAGTGAAGGCACAGGAGAGGAACCCACCTTGTCAGTCAGCTCAGTGTTGGCCGAGGCAGAACACAAGTGGTGGACGATGCGGGGGAAGCCGTGCCAGACTGCAATGTGCAGCGCTGTCTCTCCATGCTACACCACACAACACACACAAGTAACGGGACGAGCAGAACGCCAGCGCCACGAGCATACACGGGACAGTGCCGGAGCGGAAGAGCGGATGAATGAAATGAGGTTTTAGCACCACGTTTCATCCATCCGTCCATGTGACCATCTAGTGCTGGGCTACTCATCAACTTATCTACCTGGCACAGAGACACTAGGGTGCTCGGTGCCAACTAAATCTCTGGCAATGGAATGCTCTAAAACTGAAAATGTCACTATGAGCAGTGTTTCATCCTCTATGACATCTATACACAGGAGTGGACATAAGATAATGTGTAACCATTATATGCAGTGGTGACAGCAGATACTTACATCATCCTGGAGGTCAATGTTCATATTGCAAAGGCACAGGTTCTGCACCACCATTGTGTGTCCATAACGGCAGGCCACGTGCAAGCAGGTCTCCCCATTCTGCAATAAGATGAAAGGTGGTTAGGCTGACTAAAGATAATCTGGTGATACAAACTAATTAGTGCTGAGATGGTTAAGATTTATTTAGAAGACATTATGGAGCCTGGAATGGTTCATGAAGTGTTCTTTTTCCATACAAATGTTTTTTAAGGAGTTATGCAGAAATACTACGAAAAATATTAACTTATGAATTTCAATTAAACTGTTAGAATTGTGCACACCTCATATTTCACATTGTATAAGTGATGAAAAGCTGGAAAAGTTACCTGTAACTTCACTATACCTTACCTTGTTCTGTGTGTTAATTTGTGCTCCTTGCTCGATTAGGTAGGCAATGATGTGTGCATGCCCCTGGCGGGCAGCCCAGTGGAGGGGTGTGTCTCCTTGAGCGTCAGTGGCCTCTATCCCTCCTCCTTTCTTTACCAGGAACCTGAGGGCATCCAGCTGCCCCAGGCCACATGACAGGTGGATGGCACTCTCCCCATGCTGCACAGAAACAGACAGGCACTCTTGAGAGCCATGGACTTGAAGAGGAACTTATTTTGCATTTAATGTAATAGTACAGGAGACTTAACTCTTTGGGTGGCTTATACAGGGAACCTTAACACTTAACCATACACAGACACCCACACATCTGCACACACACACACACACACACACACACACACACACACACACACACACAAAAGTGGCCCTCAAATGGAACCATGAGAAACTAGCAAATTTATCTCAAACACACATACACATACACTCATCTCTAACATACAACTATACAACAATACACAACTCTACCATGCACATACACTCCCTACCATACTTTCTTCTACAGGCACACCTTTAAACATACACTCTACATCCCACACACACACTTCTACACTAGTTTTATCAACCTAACTCTGTCTACACACATACTGTACACTCCTATGCACACACACACATATATACACACCTTGTTAGCCATATTAACATCAATATTCTGGGCCACAGTGAACAGCTTCTCTAGTCCAGGCAGGTTCCCTTCCTCCACAGCTGCCACCATCGCTGAGAGCACAAAGCTGGAGTCCTGCAGAGAATAATATATAAGTAAAGGAGATATAGATAAATAGGAGGGTAAAAATGGTAAATGAGTATGTAGATAAGTTGGTGAGTATAAAGAACCTAGTGAAGAAATAAGGGGTTTTGTTGATAGAAGTAAGTGAATGAGTATATGAGTAAATAAATAAATAAAGAGTACAAAAGTATGTAAATAAATGAAGAGAGCTAAGAGAAACTGAAAGTTTGGCAGAGATGGTGGAAAAACACAATGATGATGACAATGATCATGACAATGATGATGATGATGATGATAATGATAATGATGATGATGATGATGATGATGATGATGATGATGATAATAATAATAATAATAATAATAATAATAATAATAATAATAATAATAATAATAATAATAATAAAGTACTCAATCCTCAGTCTGTGTTCCCTTCACATCCTACCTCCATCAATAATAATAATAATAATAATAATAATAATAATAATAATAATAATAATAATAATAATAATAATAATAATAATAATAACAACAAAAACAAAAACAAAAACAAAAATAACAAAAACAACAACAACAACAACAACACACAACCCAGTCAATAACAGCCAACGCAACACCTTCGATCCATCCAGCACAAGCGGCGAGGCTTTATTACCTTAAGAAGCTCTGGCTCAAGTTTCTCCAGCTGTGCACGTGGGAACTCCAGACAGAAGTGGTGCTGGAGGCCTGACGAAGGAGCCACAACCAGGGAGGAGGCGTCAGAGGTCTTGGCAGCCTCATTACTATCCCCTCCTCCTCCTCCTTCCCCTCCTCCGTTAACACAGTTCTCATCATCGCCTTTACTTTCACTCACACCGTCACCATTAGCGTTAGTCTCTGCGGTCGCGGGTGTGGAAGTGGTGCTGGTGGTGGTGGTGGTGGTGGTTGGGAGGGGTTCGAATTCGGTTTCAGGAGAGGAGTGACCTTTCCTCTCCTGTTTACCGCCGCCACTCTGCGCATCATCGTCGTGGGATGCTGAGTACAGAAGCTGCGGTCGTGATTCACTGCGGGTTGTCATCGTTAGCGGTCCTTTACACTCGTTTTTCTGATGTAAGGACGCCTACACTTTGTCACTTGCAGGCTAAGTCCTCATAAGCTATCACTGGTTACTGGTAGACGCTGTAAAATTCACTATGTTTTAGTTCATGCCATGCTAGGCTTGCTTTGTTTAAATTGTTTCCTATGCCATGCTAGGCTTGCTTTGTTTAAATTGTTTCCTTTCTTAATATCTGAGCACCTTCTGTTGGTTAGTTCGAGGGTATCTCCACGTAGGCTATTAATAGTTGGTGGACGCTGCAAGAATAAACATTTTCTTTCAGGCCGCCACGCTAGACACGCTTTGTCTGTAATCCCTTCCCTTTCTTAACATCAGAGCAACACTCCTTGATCGAGGTTATGTCTGTATAGGCTATTAATAGTTGCTGGTGGACGCTGCAAGAATAAACGTTTTTCCTTCACGCCGCCACGCTAGACACGCTTCGTTTTTAGTCCCTTCCCTTTGAGAATATCGGAATACCTTTTGTTCGTCGAGGGTATGTCCACGTAAGCTATTAATAGTAGGTGGATGCTGCAAGAGCCACTACGTTTTCTTTCAAGCCACGCCAGGCACGCTTCATCTATAATCCTTTCCTTTTCTTTATGTCTGAGCACCTTTTCTCGGTTATGTCCATGTAGGGTATTAATAGTTAGTGGATGGCACTGCAAGAGCCATCCACTTCTTTTTTTCTTTTAAGCCACACTAGGCACGCTTCGTCTATAATCCCTTCCCTTTCTTTAAATCTGAACATCTTTTCTCGGACGAGGTTATGCCGACGAAGACTATCAATAGTTGCTGGTGGACGCTACAAAAACCACTACGTTTTCTTTAAGACACGACGCAAAACTCGTTCGATCTACATTCCTTTCCGATGACAGAATCAATAGCTGCATACATCCTCCCGAACACTTTTCTGCGTGTATGTATAATATGCAATATAAAAAAACGACACATTTACATTCATTTATGCTCGATAACATCACCAGCTTACTTTACAAACACAAACATAAGCACAGTCTCCTAAGGGCAAGGAGGTCTGCTGTTGTTTGTTCTTCCTTCGTGTTCCTTTGCATAACATTCCCTGAAACAATATTCTATCTACATTTCCAATCTTCACGTAATAAGACTTGATAACACGTATACCCACCCATCTATCTCCCTTACACACACACACACACACACACACACACACACACACACACACACACACACACACACACACACACACACACACACACAACCATTCCATTACCATCCTTGACACAATTCCAGGCGAACGAAAAGATTGGAACGGGAACATCACACCACCAACACCACCCCTCCTATCCAGGCCACACCAATCCATACATTCCTCCTCCCGGCTCAACAACACACGGGAGGACACTCAACACCAAACAATGCAACACCCACTATTACTCTGCACACACACACACACACACATTTTCAACCTTTCCTCGATACACCACAACCACCAAAACACCCTACACACACCAGCAACACCACCACTAAAACACTCACGACTACTTTCAACACCTACACAAAGCTACACCAGAGATACAACTTATTTCTACACGTATCAACACCCACAGCAACACCTCTACACTTCACCACCCTCCTGGACACGAGAGGAATAACGAAAAGTGGGTGTGTGTGACCAAGGAGTTAAACTGGACATATCCAGCCAGCTAGCCAGTCTTCCCTGCCTTTCCTCCCACACTCCCTCACTCTCTCCCTTCCCACAACGCCACGGAGGGAGAGAAACGAGAGAGACAGAGACACAGGCACCGGGAGGGACGGAGGGAGTGCCAGGGTCCCTCCTACCCCACCTCCACCCCTCCATTCCCTCCCAAAGCGGCTCTCCAAAGGTCAACTCTGGGAGGACGAGAAAGACCGATACATCAGCCTCGGTCACAGCCAGCAGCGATGCCACTTCTAGACCCGCATTCTGAAACGCTTCGCTCTCTCTCTGTCTCTTTCTCTCACCACGACTATTTTCCGAGGCTTTTTAAAGAGATGACCACCCGGGTTCTTAAGACTGTTTCTCCTGTTCATAACGCAAAAATCTTGTTACTCTGTCACTTGACCCGTAAAAACATCCTTAAAAACCCGTGCAACTTATAAAACCGTATTCAAAAGCGCATTGCTCTCTCACCAAGGCTATTTTCCAAGGCCACAGAGACGGTTAACCGGTTCTCAAGACTGTTTCTCCTGTCAATATTGTAGAAATCTTGCTAATCTGTCACTAGAACCTTAAAAAAATAAATAAATAAAATTTGTGTCACTTTATGCATAACCCACTGAAAATAATCGAAGTGAGGGGGAAGTGTTTCAGAATACAGTCCCTGCCCTCCTCGAAGTGGGATGAGAGAATGGGGTAGTGAGAAGGGAGATAGAGATGATAGAAGGCCGGGAGGGAGGGTTAAGAGCAGGAGGAAGAGGAGGTGAAGTGTGGGGAAAGAATGACGAGGTGAGGAGGGAGATAAGCATGATAATGGAGGAATAGAAAGGAGGAGGAGGAGGAGGAGGAGGAGGAGGAGGAGGAGGAGGAGGAGGAGGAGGAGGAGGAGGAGGAGGGAGATTGAAGGTACTGTAGTGTGAAATGGAGAGAGGAATTAATGGAGGGGATGCAGGTATAAGAAAATAATAGAGAAAGAGAGGAAAGAAAAGAAGAAAAAGGAAGAAATGACAGTGGAAAAAAGAAGATAGGAGATGGAGGCAAAAGATAAAAAGCTGATAAAGAGAGAAGAGGGAATATGAAGTTAAAGAATGAAAATAGCAAAGGAAAGAGAATATAAAGAAGAGGAGACAGAGAAAAATAAGAGAACAGGGAGGCAAAGAGGAATGGAAGAAGAGGAATGGAGGGAAGATGGAAAAGAGAGAAAAGAAAGAAAGAAAGAAAGAAAGAGAGCCAGTCACTCTAATAACATCACGAAAGATAAAAATGCATAGGTCAGAGCCGTCTCTCTCTCTCTCTCTCTCTCTCTCTCTCTCTCTCTCTCTCTCTCTCTCTCTCTCTCTCTCTCTCTCTCGAGCCGGCAGCTGGAAGGAACAGAGAAAGGGATGAGACGAAAATTAACGCAAGAGGAGAGATAGATAAAAGAGAGAGAGGAGAGAACAGATAAAGAGGGAGAAAATGATGGAATGAAAGGAATAAAGGAAAGGAAGATGGATGGATAGAGGGATAGGGGGAAGGAAGGAATGAAGGAGATGAGGATAAGGAGAGAAAATAAAGAAAGAAGAAATGAGAGAAGAGGGAGGGGAAGAGAATGGAAGGAAACGAATATACAGGAATAAGAGGGAGGGAAGGAGGGAGAGGGGGAGAGAGAGAGAGAGGGGGGGATGAGGGAGGAGAGGATAAAGAGGAGGGGGGAATGGGGGGAAGGGGGAGGGGATCGATCAACCCACACCCCTCTCTTCTATCCCGAGTTTTCACACACACACACACACACACACACACACACACACACACACACACACAGCTAATTCATGCACTCACCTTTACTTTGCACGCACACACGCACACACAAACAAAACGGGCGGGCGGACACTCAACCCCCACAATGCTTATCTTGCGCGCACACACACACACACACACACACACACACACACACACACACACACACACACACACACACACACACACACACACACGTTCAGTAAATATTATGAAGCTTAAATTTCTTTGTCTTCTCATTTTCTCTTTGCGTTCACCACCACCACCACCACCACCATCACCATTGTCACCATCACAACCACCACTTTTAGCCACTAACTCACAAGCACCACCACCATCATCATCATCACCACCACTTCCAGCTACTGATTCACCACCAACACAGGCACCATCACCACTATCACCACGTCTCACCATTAGAATAAAATTAAATAAAAAGTTATGCATTTTCGCAGTAAACACCATACTGAATGACACCACCACCATCACCACCACCACCACCACACACCGCCTGGCACAATAACAATGATGCAACACCACACAATAACACCATTACTCACCACTATAACCGCGCGTCATTATACCAAACTAGGTCACCATAACTTCACTATCAACAACACCATAAGCACCATAAACACAATACAAACCAGATAACCATAACTTTTCACTATCACAACACACTATCACCACCATCATCACCACACGGTACACTTCACCATACAAACCATAACTTGGCGCCATAACCATGCGTCACTATACACCACGTCACCATAATTTAGGCTCACTATAACAAAACACTATCATTTCATCACAATCATCACACTCATTCACAAAACACCACACGGCTGGCACTATGCATCACCATCACTCACCATACAACACTATAAGGCACTATAATAACGACCCCTGCACCATAACACAACACCGCAGGCATTCTTCACTACACAAGACCATTATACAGTCACTATACTCCCTCCATACACCATAGTCACAACGCTCACTATACATTCACTCCCTCACCATACGTACGACACTATAAACACCGTAATCATTTATCTAAACAACCAGAAAACAGTTAAACCACAAGGAACTAAAACACACACACACACACACACACACACACACACACACACACACACTACAATACAATAAAGCAACACAATAAATAACATTTTAGTCCACATCACATCAAGGAAAAAAATAAAAGATATATTACTTGCTATAAATTGCGCAGCCGAGAGAGAGAGAGAGAGAGAGAGAGAGAGAGAGAGAGAGAGAGAGAGAGAGAGAGAGAGAGAGAGAGAGAGAGAGAGAGAGAGAGAGAGAGAGAGAGAATCTGACACACACACACACACACACTTAATAACACAGGAATTTTCTTCTCATTACATTTCTGGAGCAGGAGGAGGAGGAGGAGATGAAGAGGATTAACGCTCAAAAATATTTTCATATACAAAGACGAGGAGGAGGAGGAGCCCAACAGAAGGATGAGAATGCGACAAGAAAAAGGGGATGAAGATTATAATGAGAAATGTTTTGGAGGAAGGAAGGAAGGAAGGAAGGAAGGAAGGAAGGAAGGAAGGAAGGAAGGAAGGAAGGAAGGATAGATGAACAGAAGAGGGAAAAAGGAAGAAAAGGAAGAAGGGAAGGAAAGAAAGAAGGATAGATAGATGGATGGATGGATGGATGGATGGATGAACGGAAGGAAGGAAAGAAGGAAGGAAGGAAGGGAGAAAGGGAGGAAGGAAGGAAGGAAAATCAAAGGCAGGAAGAAAAACTTGAGGAAGGGGAATCCGGAGAAAAATGGCCTGAGGGAGGAGGAGGAGGAGGAGGAGGAGGAGGAGGAGGAGGAGGAGGAGGAGGAGGAGGAGGAGGAGGAGGAGGAGGAGAAAGAGGGCAACTTGGAAAAAAAAGAATTACCAGGAGGAGGAGGAGGAGGAAGAGGAGGAGAGAAAAGTAAGACTAAGAAGAACAACAGTAACAAGAACATGGCGAAAAAGAGAGCGAGGAGAAGGAAAACGAATTAAATAACAATTCGGGGAAAATATGACCAGGAGGAGGAGGAGGAGAAGGAGGAGGAGGAGGAGGAGGAGGAGGAGGAGGAGGAGGAGGAGGAGGAGGAGGACAACTAGAGAAGTGACAGCCAGAGGAAAGATTATCAGAGAGTAGGAGGAAAAGAAGGAAGAGCAGGAGGAGGAGGAGGAAATGAAGAACGAAACGACAAGAAAGGATAATCAGAGAAGAGGAGGATCACCAGGAGGAGGAGGAGGACAAGGCTCGGCTCCTTCAGCGCCACCAGCGTGCCTCCTGCCCGAGGATCAATACTTGCAGGTAAACTTAGCGAGCTGAGTACCGGACACTGAGTGGTGGTGGTGGTGGTGGTAATAGTAGTAGTAATAGGTGGCAGTGATGTTGTTTTTGTAAGAATTATAACAGTTGCAGTAGTAGTTGTTGTAAGAATAATAGTAGTAGTAGTAGTAGTTTTTTGTAGAAAGTCAGTAGTAGTCGTGGTGGTGGTGATAACAGTAGTAGTAGTAGTAGTAGTAGTAGTAGTAGTAGTAGTAGTAGTAGTAGTAGTAGTAGTAGTAGTAGTAGTAGCACCACCACCACCAATATCGCAACACAGCCAAAAGTGACAGCAGCAGCAGCAGCAGTAACAGTAACAATATCGCAACGTGAATACGTGACAATTCCCACTCACGATATAACAGTTTTAGCTGCACACACACAATGCAACACACACACACACACACACACACACACACACACACACACACACACACACACCACCTTTAATCAGCACCTTTAAACCAACACACACACACACACACAGACACAGACACACACACACACACACACACACACACACACACACACACACACACACACACGAGGTCACTGCCGCTGGAACACAAAAGCTGGGTCACTAAGAACACACACACACACACACACACACACACACACACACACACACACACACAGTCCCTGGCTCCTCACTACAACAGGGCGGCGGCTGGTCTAATTTCACCGAGCAAATCCACCAACATTTGCTATTTCCACCAGACTATTTCATCCAGTCGGTGCGTCACGGTAGGAGAGCAGGCGCGGAGTGAGTGAGTCAGCGTGCCGTCACATCGCAGCTGTAACGTAACATTCGGTGCCGCTAGCTAGCTCGGACCCTCCCTTCCCCCTTGAAAAAACGCGAGGAGGAGCGGCATACGTTCTCACCGCCACAGCCACAGGGAGACTGAGGCGGCGCCGCTGGGTTGGCTACACGGCAGGACCCGCCAGCCAGAGCCCCGCCCCCTCCCGCCAGCGATCTTTGGTAATGGATCAGCGCTAGCAGAGACGCCAGCAG